>NW_024739524.1:0-25823 GCF_018991925.1 Homarus americanus
CTGTAAATATGGAATAAAATAGGTAAGAGTCTCTTAAGACGACGCCCATAAGCGGTACTTTATGATTAATATGATAAAGAACTCTTACCTATCAACAGAAACAAAGAAAGAACTACAACAGACAAAAGACGTAAAACAACAACAACGGGAAATTAAATGAAAAAGGAAGAACAAAAACAAAAGTGTGAGATATTACTGTGAGAACGAAGGAAGCGAAATGCTGTGGCGAGAAGGACGGAGATATTGCCAGAAAAGTGAACGAGCAGCAGAACAAGAAGACCCGCGCCTGGGTCCGAAGAGCCTGAGAGAAAACACAGAAAAAACGTGAGTGTCAGATTGAATAGATGAAATAAGATATTCCAAGGTATTCAGTTTCTGTTTCATATATTGCTAATTCCTCCTCTTATTTATCTTCTTCCGTCTTTCTTCATATACTCTCTTCCTTAACCTCTTACAAGCACCTTTACATCTCCTTCATCACGTCTTATCTTATAACTCTCATTCTCTTACACCTCTTTACACTTTCCTTCCCCCTCATTATCCACACATTCTTACGTTTTATCATCGACTTCTCTTTTTTACCTATTTTCTTTTTTTTCTTTTCTTTTCTTATCACCTCTTAAAATCTTCATCACCTGTTATTTTTATTTCAAAGTCTCTAACTATAATTCCTTCCTTCTTTGTTAATTCCTCTTTCGGTTTTTCCTTTGTCTGTTCTTATTCCTTTTCCCTTCATCTATTGTAAAGTTCTTCCTTCCGTCCCTTCCTCCTTCCCTCCTACAGCTAGTACACAGCCCTATCCTCCCTCCCTACCACAGCTATTATGCAACCCCTCCCTCCCTCCCTACCACAGCTATTATGCAACCCCTCCCTCCCTACCACAGCTATTATGCAACCCCTCCCTCCCTACCACTTCAATGTACAACCTCCTCCCTACCGCTTCTTCCACAACCTCCTCCTACCACAGCTATTACCCCAAACTCCTTCTCCACCACCCTGCTATTTTTGTGTCTTAGTATGCAACACCTTAGTCATCGTTCTCAGTCCTGTGAGTATGCCATAGCACCTTAGTCATCGTTCTCAGTGTCTTAAGTCATTAGTGTCTTAAGTCATCATACCCAACACCTTAGTCATCGTTCTCAGTGTCTTAAGTCATCATACCCAACACCTTAGTCATCGTTCTCAGTGTCTTAAGTCATCATACGCAACACCTTAGTCATCGTTCTCAGTGTCTTAAGTCATCATACGCAACACCTCAGTCATCGTTCTCAGTGTCTTAAGTCATCATACCCAACACCTTAGTCATCGTTCTCAGTGTCTTAAGTCATCATACCCAACACCTTAGTCATCGTTCTCAGTGTCTTAAGTCATCATACCCAACACCTTAGTCATCGTTCTCAGTGTCTTAAGTCATCATACCCAACACCTTAGTCATCGTTCTCAGTGTCTTAAGTCATCATACCCAACACCTTAGTCATCGTTCTCAGTGTCTTAAGTCATCATACGCAACACCTTAGTCATCGTTCTCAGTGTCTTAAGTCATCATACGCAACACCTCAGTCATCGTTCTCAGTGTCTTAAGTCATCATACGCAACACCTCAGTCATCGTTCTCAGTGTCTTAAGTCATCATACCCAACACCTTAGTCATCGTTCTCAGTGTCTTAAGTCATCATACCCAACACCTCAGCCATCGTTCTCAGTGTCTTAAGTCATCATACGCAAACTCGTAATGGTAGTTTTTTCCCCCGTAATCTAACCTGAGCTCATTTCATATCATTACACTTAGGTTTAATGAGTCGCAATTCAAATTGTTGTTCTGGCTGTGGGTGGCAGTAAAAAACGTTTGAAAAACATTGTTCTAATATGTATGAGAATATATTCGTCGCTGTCACTAATATTTACGTGTATTTATCCACATATATTGTTATCACCCAGACGTACGTGATAGGTGGAGTGAAGGACAATGGTATATTATTATGTGGGGCTGGCAACAAGTCGGTCTAATGTGTATTGAGAGAAGAAGAGGCGATATTTGATGACAAGTGTCGTGAGTGTGTAGGGGGTGTGTGGGGAGTGTTATTGTGTGGGCAGTGTTGTGGGTGAAGAATTGATGTGAGGGAGTGTTGGTGTGCGGGAGGAAGGGTAAACGGGAAAAGGCATTACTTCACTGAGAGACTGGTAGTAACTTGGCATCAGTAGATAAGCATAAAATAATAAACATAAAATCCTTTAAACAAAGAAAACACAGATAAACACCGAAGATAAGAGAAGATAAGAAAAACAAAAGTAATAAGAGTAAAATATTCAAATTTGGGTAAGATAATAAGATAAGTGACTGCTGGACAGGACCATAAGACATGGTACCTTGTGGGGGTCTAGTTAGGAGTTTATTTTTACAGCATAACATAGTGGTCCAGGTTCCAGGTCATAGTTATTTATTTTAGTTGAGTAAATTTTCTCGGGATATGAAGGATAAAAATGGTGTGTGTGTGTGTGTGTGTGTGTGTGTGTGTGTGTGTGTGTGTGTGTGTGTGTTATAATCTTAAAGCGTTCACGTACAGTATATGTAAAAGCTTGTAAACCCGGACCATTACGCTCACCATCACCATTAAAACTCACCATCACCATTAAAACTCACCATCACCTCTTCTCTTATATCTCACCATCATTCCTTTTAGCTATCTTTTTTATCATTACTTCTTCATTCATACTTCAGTGGTGCACCAGTAACCCTTCACCAGCATCGGTCCTCTAGTGAATAGTTCCTCTAGTCACCTCACCATCATTTCACCATAATATCACCATTCTCATCGTTACCTCACTGTGGCCTTCCCAAGAACTTCACCATCTCTTTTACTATCACCATCACCTCACCATTCACCATAACACCAGGGTCCGTTGCTACCCACACGATGACGTCACCATCTGCAACGACGACAATTTTTCTACTCCATGTCCGGTGCTTCTGGCTCGTGTGAGTAACCATAGTGTAGGTGTAGACAGCGGTGGTGAGAGAAAATAGTGTAGGCCTCTCCATTGTGGGTGAGAGACACTCATAATATTTAAAGTGTTTACCATGGAAGCTGTGACCCCCCCCTAGTTCGCCAGGCCACCGCCAGGGGGACATTAATCAACATTCCAGAAGTTGTATTTATGTTACATGTGGTATTTTTACAGTTTTTCTTCAATAATTGATTTATTTTCGCAGTTCTTAACGTGATTTTAAACTCAAATAGCAGAGTTACCGTTTCGCTGTTGTTTATAACTGTTTGGTATTCTTTTGTATGTGTTTTGGTACAGGTTCTTGCAAAATTTCTTCATGATTCACGACACTCATACACACGACAGTCAAACACGCACACACAAGTGTATCTTGAGTTAGTAGCCAAGATTGGCTGTAAAAGGGCCACACACAGCTTCAATACAATTGTAACTCTGTTATTTGAGTATAAATTCATACAAATCCTGAGAAAAACTACGAAAATATATGAATTATTAAAGAAAAACAACAAAACCACCTTCACAAAAGCCGACAGTAGACCCTGGCGGTGGCCTGACGAACTACGTCTAGCACCGCCGGGACCAGTTCGAGGCTGGGCCCAGCCAGTTGCTTTTTTTTTTAATGGGAATTAACCCACCCGGGCACAGATCAAACGACCCACAACGGGGCCTGGGGGGGGGAGGGGGGGGGGCGAAAAAGGAACAGAAATAAATTTAAAATATAGAAGAAAAAGGTTATACTGTGTTAATGTACACCAGGAGGAGGGTTTCTATTTACTGGGGTTGGCGTCTCTTGGTGCCGCAGTAGGTGATTGGTGCTTTGGTAGAGTTAGTTTGTCTAACTGTCTCTGTCCGTCTGTCTCTCAGTCTCTGTCTGTCTTTGTATCTCTGTTTGTCTGTCCGTCAGTCTGTCTCTGTCTGCCAGTCTATTTTTACAATGTCTGTCACTGTCTGTCTGTGTCTGTGTTTGTCTCGTTCTGTCTCAGCCTCTCTGTCTCAGCCTCTCTGTCTTTCCACTGTGTCGGTCACTGGCTGTCTGTTCTGTCTCTCTATCTGTCTGTCTGTTTTTTGTTGAAAGGAGTTGTTGAGTTAGGTTGTTTTTATTGAGAGGGTTGTCGCTGAGGTTGGGTATAGAGAATTGTAAGTATTTTTGTGCGGCTTTGTCTGGGGGGGGGGTGTTGCTGTGTTTGGAGGTTGGTTGGTATTTTATTTTATTGTATTTATTTATTATTTTATTTTATTTTTTATTTTTTTATTTATTAATTTATTTATTTATTTTTGTTTTGTTAATTATTTATTTATTTTTTGTTGGGGGGCGGGGGGGGGCGGTGGTCGGGTATGTTGATTTATAGGATAGGATTCCTTAGGGAGGATTTGTAGACAGACAGACAAACAGAGACAGTTAGAAAAACAGACAGACGGACGGACACAGACAGACAGACATTAAACAGACAGACACACAGAAACAGACAAACCGTCAGACAAACGGACAAACACACCGAAAGACACAGACAGAAAAAGACATACAGACAGACAAACAGACGAGCGGAGACAGACAGACAGTCAGAGGCAGACAGGGAGAGACAGACAATCTTGGCTAATAACTCAAGATAAAGAAGGAATTGCCGTAAATAAGAAGGTCCGGCGCTCTTCTCAGGCTCGACCGCTGTCACCCAAACTGAAACAGACAACTGTCCCTTGACTCACCACGCAACCATAACGTATCTGATTGAGTTGTTAAGCAACAGGAACACTTTGGTAAAAGAAGAAATAATAACAACTTGTAGGAATCTCTCTGTCTGTCTGTTGGTCTCTGTCATGTCTGTCTGTGTCTCTGCCTGTGTCTCAGTCTCTGTCTGTCTTTATATCTCAATCTCTGTCTGTGTGTCTCTGTGTCCGTTTCTTTCTGTCTGCCTGTCTGTCTGTTTGTCGCAGACACAAGCAGACAACTGACAGACAGACAGACGGAGAAATAGAGGGACAGACAGAAACAGAGACGGCGACATAGACTAACATATAGACGAAAGAGACAGACAGACAGAAAAACAGAGGCAGAAAATCAGAAAGACAGACAGATCGATATTGTGAGACAGACTGGCAGAAACAGTCAGACACAGAGACACAGATAGATGGGGGATGGGGGGATTCCACACCCTTCCCAGTCGGAGGGTCCTGATGCCTTCCGTTGCCAACTACCGGATGGTGCCATTCTCCACCTCCCAGGATGGGTGTGGATGGGGGATGGGGGGATTCCACACCCTTCCCAGTCGGTGGATCCTGATACCTTCCGTTGCCAACTACCGGATGGTGCCATTCTCCACCTCCCAGGATGGGTGTGGATGGGGGATGGGGGGATTCCACACCCTTCCCAGTAGATGGGTCCTGATACCTTCCGTTGCCAACTACCGGATGGTGCCATTCTCCACCTCCCAGGATGGGTGTGGATGGGGGATGGGGGGATTCCACACCCTTCCCAGTTGGTGGGTCCTGATACCTTCCGTTGCCAACTACCGGATGGTACCATTCTCCACCTCCCAGGATGGGTGTGGATGGGGGATGGGGGGATTCCACACCCTTCCCAGTCGGTGGGTCCTGATACCTTCCGTTGCCAACTACCGGATGGTACCATTCTGCACCTCCCAGGATGGGTGTGGATGGTCGATGGGGGGATTCCACACCCTTCCCAGTCGGTGGGTCCTGATACCTTCCGTTGCCAACTACCGGATGGTCCCATTCTCCACCTCCCAGTATGGGTGTGGATGGGGGATGGGGGGATTCCACACCCTTCCCAGTCGGTGGGTCCTGATACCTTCCGTTGCCAACTACCGGATGGTACCATTCTCCACCTCCCAGGATGGGTGTGGATGGGGGATGGGGGGATTCCACACCCTTCCCACTCGGAGGGTCCTGATACCTTCCGTTGCCAACTACCGGATGGTGCCATTCTCCACCTCCCAGGATGGGTGTGGATGGGGGATGGGGGGATTCCACAACCTTCCCAGTCGGAGGGTCCTGATACCTTACCGTACACCACCCTACACCACCATACCCCATACTACACCACCCACTACACCCCCACTACACCACCATACCCCACACTACACCACCCTATACACACACTTCCCAGTCGGTGGGTCCTGATACCTTACCGTACACCACCTACACCACCATACCCGATACTACACCACCCACTACACCCTCACTACACCACCATACCCCACACTACACCACCCTACACACACACTTCCCAGTCGGTGGGTCCTGATACCTTCTGTCGGCGCCTGACGGATTGTACCATTCTCCACTTCCTGGGAAGGATGTGGTTATAGTCCGGATGTCCTACACCCCCAATACAATTCAATCTCTGGCCACCACCCTACCCAACACTAAATTTATTTTTATGACGTATTAGTTGTGCTGTCTCAATTCTGATGTTGTTGACAAATGACCAGGAATTACAGTAATTATAAATGTTCTAATTATTATTCTCAATTATATTAATCATTTAAGTTAAAAAAAACACCAAAAGAATCGAACGACCCACCGCAACGCAACGAACCCAACGACCCACCGCAACGCAACGAACCCAACGACCCAACGCAACGAACCCAACGACCCAACGCAACGACCCAACGCAACGAACCCAACGACCCAACGCAACGAACCCAACGACCCACCGCAACGCAACGAACCCAACGACCCAACGCAACGCAACGAACCCAACGACCCAACGCAACGAACCCAACGACCCACCGCAACGCAACGAATCCAACGAAACGCAACGAACCCAACCGCAACGCATCAGAACCCAACGACCCAAACGAAATGAACCCAACGACCCAACGCAACGAACCCAACGACCCAACGCAACGAACCCAACGACCCACCGCAACGAACCCAACGACCCAACGCAACGAACCCAACGACCCAACGCAACGACCCACTACACTTTTTTTTCGTTTTTTTATTTTTTTATTTTTATTTTTTTTATTTATTTATTTTTTTTTATTTTTTTTTATTTTTTATTTTTTATTTTTTTTATATATATTTTTTATTTTTTTAGCACACCACCCACTACACCCACCCCTTCATCCTCTCACCCTTCCCAGTCAGTGGTTCTTGGTACCTTCTGTTGTTGGCTGACGGATGGTACCATTCCCCACCTCCCAGGATGGGTGAGAGGATGATGGGTGGGGGTTATAGACGGGATGTCCTACCCTACCTAACCTACACCTACCCGAGAGTTTAGTTAATAAGTGATGAACTGGCTTGGCCTTGCCTCGATCTAGGACTGGAGGAGCTAGATAGAGGTACTTACTTCGTCGTGTCACAGGCAGGGGAATTACTATCGACTTTTTGGAAGGTCTATTTATGTTACATTAGCTGTTTTTCCTGTTTTTCTTTAATAATTCATATATTTACGCAGTCAACCTCCAAAAGTAGACGTTTATTAACATAGAGATATAATGGGGCACTCCGTACAACATTCAAGCTATGTGGGCGTGTATGACTTGTCTTCTTGAGTACATGACTCTCGGGTGTGTGTGTGCGTGTATGACTGTCTTGTGCATATGACTGCCATGTATGTGTGTGTATGACTGTCTTGTGCATATGACTGCCATGTATGTGTGTGTATGACTGTCTTGTGCATATGACTGCCATGTATGTGTGTGTATGTCTGTCTTGTGCATATGACTGCCATGATTGTGTGTGTATGACTGTCTTGTTTTGCATATGACTGCCATGTATGTGCGTGTATGACTATCTTGTTGTGTACATGACTCGTGTGTGTGTGTGCGTGTATGACTGTCTTGTGCATATGACTGCCATATATGTGCGTGTATGACTATCTTGTTGTGTACATGACTGTCGTGTGTGTGTGTGTATGTATGACTTTCTTGTTGTGTACATGACTGTCGTTTGTGTGCGTGTATGACTGTCTTGTGCATATGACTGCCATGTATGTGTGTGTATGACTATCTTGTGTGTATGTCTGTTGGATTCTCAAGTCTTTGTCCACTAAATTCCCTCACCTAAACCTTCTCCATTACCACACCCCTCATCCCCCACCCTCCACCCTCACCCCGCCAACCCCCACCCCCACCCTCACTCCCCCCACCCTTACCCCCAAATGGTGAATTCATCTACTGTAAGTCACTCTTTTAAATTGGGGCATTAAAAAAACAAAAAAAGCGTCAAAACAACAGAGACTCGACCGGCTCACTACCTACCATGTTGATTGCCCGCACAAGATGGACGAACAGACAGAATCTCATAAAAATAAAGTTCTTTTTTTTCGCCCCCCAGGCTCCGTTGTGGGTCGTTTGACCTGTGCCCGGGTTGGCTAATTCCCGTAAAAAACCACACACAAGAGAGAGATAGAGGAGAACACAATATCAACTTAGTAAATCATCCTTCCATTTCATTTCCAGGAACAACTTCAGTTCTCCACGAGGTTCACATTACCCGTGGACAGCCATCGTTATTGGAACATGGGGAAATTTCGTCCGGGAACTATTTTTGAAACCAAAAGAAAGAAAATTGATTTGGATGGACATAAAATGTATAAATCTGCAAAGGAATAATATTTGTTATACGATATACTCCATACAGAACAGCACATGCAGAATTGTATTGTTCTTTTTAAAAGCGGTCCATGTTTGTGTACGAAAAATGCCGCCAGCCTCTACAGCGCCGTTTATATCCTCCAAATTCGCCTAACCATCATAAAAGGTAAGCCTTTAAGATAACTAATACAACTAATTTATGTGTAGAAATGTATTGAAATCAAATTGAACTAAAAAAAAGTCGTAAATGGTCTATTTGAAGAGTGGTGAGAACAGCTTCCTCTGGGATGGTGAATGACGTCCTTTATCAGAATTAATATCGACCCAATTTTCGTAATGAGCGCAATTAATAACCGTCCAGCACTACCAAAATAATAATTTCCTTAGTATAATTACTTATTAGCCTAGATTTCATATTTTAATAAGTCCAAATATGCCAGGTAACTAGTGCTAGGTACTTCCCAGGCATGTTTCATTTGTGTATCAGTTTAACCACAATTTGCTACTAATAAGATAAATTCAGTGACCTAAATTCATGTTATATTTTTATATTCCCTTAGTGACTCGATGTATTACAAAAAAGAACTACTTTACGACTTGTTTGGGCCAACAGTTGGAGTGGTGATATTAATTAACTTTGCCATTCACACTGGTAGAATCAAATGTAGATATATTGGCTTTGTATGTCCATGATTTCAACAAAAATGAATGTCCTTCTAAAATAAATGGAATTGATGATATTATTATCTTTTTGGCCATCCAGCGAATTTAATGCTTTTAAGTTGACCGATTTTTACAGACAGAGACTGAGAGACAGACGGACAGAGACAGTTAGACAAACTAACTCTACCAAAGCACCAATCACCTACTGCGGCACCAAGAGACGCCAACCCCAGTAAACAGAAACCCTCCTCCTGGTGTACATTAACACAGTATAATCTTTTTCTTCTATATTTTAAATTTATTTCTGTTCCTTTTTCGCCCCCCCCCCCAGGCCCCGTTGTGGGTCGTTTGATCTGTGCCCGGGTGGGCTAATTCCCATTAAAAAAAAAAGCAACTGGCTGGGCCCAGCCTCGAACTGGTCCCGGCGGTGCTAGACGTAGTTCGTCAGGCCACCGCCAGGGGTCTACTGTCGGCTTTTGTGAAGGTGGTTTTGTTGTTTTTCTTTAATAATTCATATATTTTCGTAGTTTTTCTCAGGATTTGTATGAATTTATACTCCAATAGCAGAGTTACAATTGTATTGAAGCTGTGTGTGGCCCTTTTACAGCCAATCTTGGCTACTAACTCAAGATACACTTGTGTGTGCGTGTTTGACTGTCGTGTGTATGAGTGTCGTGAATCATGAAGACATTTTGCAAGAACCTTTACCAAAACACATACAAAAGAATACCAAACAGTTATAAACAACAGCGAAACGGTAACTCTGCTATTTGAGTTTAAAATCACGTTAAGAACTGCGAAAATAAATCAATTATTGAAGAAAAACTGCAAAAATACCACATGTAACATAAATACAACTTCTGGAATGTTGATTAATGTCCCCCTGGCGGTGGCCTGGCGAACTAGGGGGGGGGGTCACAGCTTCCATGGTAAACACTTTAAATATTATGAGTGTCTCTCACCCACAATGGAGAGGCCTACACTATTTTCTCTCACCACCGCTGTCTACACCTACACTATGGTTACTCACACGAGCCAGAAGCACCGGACATGGAGTAGAAAAATTGTCCTCGTTGCAGATGGTGACGTCATCGTGTGGGTAGCAACGGACCCTGGTGTTATGGTGAAGTAATGGTGAGGTGATGGTGATAGTAAAAGAGATGGTGAAGTTCTTGGGAAGGCCACAGTGAGGTAACGATGAGAATGGTGATATTATGGTGAAATGATGGTGAGGTGACTAGAGGAACTATTCACTAGAGGACCGATGCTGGTGAAGGGTTACTGGTGCACCACTGAAGTATGAATGAAGAAGTAATGATAAAAAAAATAGCTAAAAGGAATGATGGTGAGATATAAGAGAAGAGGTGATGGTGAGTTTTAATGGTGATGGTGAGCGTAATGGTCCGGGTTTACAAGCTTTTACATATACGTGAACGCTTTAAGATTATAACACACACACACACACACACACACACACACACACACACACACACACACACACACACACACACCATTTTTATCCTTCATATCCCGAGAAAATTTACTCAACTAAAATAAATAACTATGACCTGGAACCTGGACCACTATGTTATGCTGTAAAAATAAACTCCTAACTAGACCCCCACAAGGTACCATGTCTTATGGTCCTGTCCAGCAGTCACTTATCTTATTATCTTACCCAAATTTGAATATTTTACTCTTATTACTTTTGTTTTTCTTATCTTCTCTTATCTTCGGTGTTTATCTGTGTTTTCTTTGTTTAAAGGATTTTATGTTTATTATTTTATGCTTATCTACTGATGCCAAGTTACCACCAGTCTCTCAGTGAAGTAATGCCTTTTCCCGTTTACCCTTCCTCCCGCACACCAACACTCCCTCACATCAATTCTTCACCCACAACACTGCCCACACAATAACACTCCCCCACACACCCCCTACACACTCACGACACTTGTCATCAAATATCGCCTCTTCTTCTCTCAATACACATTAGACCGACTTGTTGCCAGCCCCACATAATAATATACCATTGTCCTTCACTCCACCTATCACGTACGTCTGGGTGATAAGAATATATGTGGATAAATACACGTAAATATTAGTGACAGCGACGAATATATTCTCATACATATTAGAACAATGTTTTTCAAACGTTTTTTACTGCCACCCACAGCCAGAACAACAATTTGAATTGCGACCCATTAAACCTAAGTGTAATGATATGAAATGAGCTCAGGTTAGATTACGGGGGAAAAAAACTACGATTACGAGTTTGCGTATGATGACTTAAGACACTGAGAACGATGACTAAGGTGTTGGGTATGATGACTTAAGACACTGAGAACGATGACTAAGGTGTTGGGTATGATGACTTAAGACACTGAGAACGATGACTAAGGTGTTGGTATGATGACTTAAGACACTGAGAACGATGACTAAGGTGTTGGGTATGATGACTTAAGACACTGAGAACGATGACTAAGGTGTTGGGTATGATGACTTAAGACACTGAGAACGATGACTAAGGTGTTGGGTATGATGACTTAAGACACTGAGAACGATGACTAAGGTGTTGGGTATGATGACTTAAGACACTGAGAACGATGACTAAGGTGTTGGGTATGATGACTTAAGACACTGAGAACGATGACTAAGGTGTTGGGTATGATGACTTAAGACACTGAGAACGATGACTAAGGTGTTGGGTATGATGACTTAAGACACTGAGAACGATGACTAAGGTGTTGGGTATGATGACTTAAGACACTGAGAACGATGACTAAGGTGTTGGGTATGATGACTTAAGACACTGAGAACGATGACTAAGGTGTTGGGTATGATGACTTAAGACACTGAGAACGATGACTAAGGTGTTGGGTATGATGACTTAAGACACTGAGAACGATGACTAAGGTGTTGGGTATGATGACTTAAGACACTGAGAACGATGACTAAGGTGTTGGGTATGATGACTTAAGACACTGAGAACGATGACTAAGGTGTTGGGTATGATGACTTAAGACACTGAGAACGATGACTAAGGTGTTGGGTATGATGACTTAAGACACTGAGAACGATGACTAAGGTGTTGGGTATGATGACTTAAGACACTGAGAACGATGACTAAGGTGTTGGTATGATGACTTAAGACACTGAGAACGATGACTAAGGTGTTGGTATGATGACTTAAGACACTGAGAACGATGACTAAGGTGTTGGGTATGATGACTTAAGACACTGAGAACGATGACTAAGGTGTTGGGTATGATGACTTAAGACACTGAGAACGATGACTAAGGTGTTGGGTATGATGACTTAAGACACTGAGAACGATGACTAAGGTGTTGGGTATGATGACTTAAGACACTGAGAACGATGACTAAGGTGTTGGGTATGATGACTTAAGACACTGAGAACGATGACTAAGGTGTTGGGTATGATGACTTAAGACACTGAGAACGATGACTAATGATGACTGTGAGAACGATGACTGAGGTGTTGATATGATGACTTAAGACACTGAGAACGATGACTAAGGTGTTGAGTATGATGACTTAAGACACTGAGAACGATGACTAAGGTGTTGAGTATGATGACTTAAGACACTGAGAACGATGACTAAGGTGTTGAGTATGATGACTTAAGACACTGAGAACGATGACTGAGGTGTTGAGTATGATGACTTGAGTGCCTTATCCCTAACGACTTAAAATCTTAAGTAGAATGATTTTCAAGTGTAATTATCCCTTAAGTGAGGATTATTTAAAAGTGTCGAGATCGTAAGTGCAATTACTTAACATTTGGACCACATGTAGTGTTAAGTGCAATTACTTAAGATCTGTGGATTTTGAGGATAATGTCCTAAAGTGCGATTACTTAAGACACTTGGAATGAAAAGATTAATTATTCCAAGTGCGATTACTACTAAACAACTCGACTTGGACTGATGAAGCCTTTAAGTGTGATTAAGTGGCTTTCTTAAGTGTGATTATTTAAAATCTCTTATATCAATGACAGGAGACGTAAATAAGCGTACTTAAATATCAATTAAGACAATTTCATAGTTACATCCAAATTAATCAAGTTAATTACTTATCGTTTTTGGCTTCAACTATTCAAAAACAACAACAACAATAAAACAACAATACCAACAATAAACAACAGAAGAAGAAGAAGAACAAGAACAAGAAGAAGAAGAAGAACAAGAACAAGAACTCAATATATCAATCCACTATTATCCTGTTTACTCATCTCTCTCTTTATCTCCTTCCACATCATCTTTATCATCGTCTTAATCTCTTGGCAGTCTTCTTCATCTTTGCCTCGTTTCTTAACTTCCTCCTCAGAGATAAGACCCGTAATGACAAGAGTGTTTAAGGCAGTTATTAGCGCCTTCACCCTTAACTATTGTTCCCTGCAGGCTGTGTATAACCTCGGGCACACACACACACGTCTTGAGAACAGTCGATTGATATCTGGGTAATTACTGCCGTTCTTCGTTAGCTTTCTCTCTCTCTCTCTCTCTCTCTCTCTCAATATATTTCTCTGTCTGTCTTTGTCTATCTATTTATTCATCTCTCTCTCTCTCTCTCTCTCTCTCTCATTTGTTCACTGTCTTTGGGTTTCCTGTTTTTATTCTTGGTCTTTCTGTCTCCCCTTCCTGTCATCGTCTGTCTGTCTATACGTCTCTGTCTCTCTTATCTGGTTCTCTCTTTTCGTTTATTTTTTTACATCACCACTTGTTTGTGTTCGTCTGTGTCCGTGATTGTCTCTGTGCTTGCGTGAGTGCGTGTCTGTATATGTAATTGCTTTGTGTGCGTGCGTGCGTTATGTCTATACACGCACACATATATAAGTAAGATAAATCATTCCATTTTTTAATTTCTCGACGCATTAACATATAGATAAGCATCCATGTTGTACTGCGAGAGGTCGAAGAAAATAATTTTTTTAACCAATAAAAACCTTCCTTCTAATCATCTCGTTCGTTGATTGGCTTTCCCTCCCTGATACGTTTTATCCAAATATGCTGAACCATATTATGAAGAGTGGTGAAACTCTTGATGCATTGCTCCCTCAGGCGCCGACGGAAGGTATCACGACCCACCGACTGGGAAGGGCGTGGAATCCCCCCCCCATCCGCCTCCCCCATCCCCCTCCCCCATCCTCGCCCATCCTGGGAGGTGGTGAATGGTACCATCCGTCAGGCGCCGACGGAAGGTATCACGACCCACCGACTGGGAAGGGCGTGGAATCCCATTCCCCTATCCCCCTCCCCATCCTCGCCCATCCTGTGAGGTGGTGAATGGTACCATCCGTCAGGCGCAGACGGAAGGTATCAGGACCCACCGACTGGGAAGGGCGTGAATCCCCCATCCCCACCCCCATCCCCCTCTCGCCCATCCTGGGAGGTGGTGAATGGTACCATCCGTCAGGCGCAGACGGAAGGTATCAGGACCCACCCACTGGGAAGTGGAACCCCCATCCCCCTCCCCTCCCATCCCTCCCCCAATCCTCCCTCCCCATCCGTCGCGCAATGGTACCATCCGTCAGGCGCAGACGGAAGGTATCACGACCCACCGACTGGGAAGGGCGTGGAATCCCCCCATCCCCCCCATCCCCCTCCCCCATCCCCCTCCCCCATCCTCGCCCATCCTGGGAGGTGGTGAATGGTACCATCCGTCAGGCGCAGACGGAAGGTATCAGGACCCACCGACTGGGAAGGGCGTGGAATCCCCCCCCTTCCTCATCCCCCATCCTTGCCCATCCTGGGAGGTGGAGTGTTGAAATATTGGCGCTCCCTCCCCCCACGTAGAAATGGGAAGCGTCAGCAATTTCCAGGAGGGGCGCAAGCCCAAGGGAAAAAGTAGGCTAATATTGATAAGTTTATGAAAAAATGCAAATGCCTTATAACTTAAGTTTTCTATAGGCTACTTACCATTTTCTCCCTAGGAGGACTGATATGGGGCGGTAATTATTGAAGAGACCTTTGTCCCCAGATTTTTTATATGCATCTCTCCACCTAGGAACTCATCCATCCTCACTCAGCACCTATCCACCTAGAAACTCATCCATCCTCACTCGTTCACTCTCACACAACACAGAAAGTCAGATCAGCAACCTTGGACTTGGTCACAATTTTCGTGATGACATATGGCAGCAGGGTCTACCATTAGACAACACATTATGCTTCCAATATCTTCCCAGGCGGTAGTACCTCCCTGTTCGGTAGCTCAAAAATGCGGGCCCAGGGAATCCTTATAGGATTCTCCACAACTCGTGTCGTGGAGTCCTGATCGTTCCCGAAGGATCTATATGAGGCAGGAACTGCTTGGTGGTGCGTGGGGAGGAGAGTGACCGTTGGAGTCGGCACTCTGTTGGTTGTGAGTGCAGAGAGTGGAAGAGAGTGCACTGTCGGGAAAGGAGACAATCAACTTTTTAATATAACTCAGCTGTGATTATTGAGAACTCTATCAGAGGTCGACTGAATATACACAAAAATTGCTTACTAATATAGCGAGGCACCGGGACTAGACAACAACCAGCATGATGTATTAAAGTTTGGCATGAAGGCTCCTATCTCATGACTCTGCTGCCATGTACTGGGTCATATTTCTTGGTATATTTACAGGTTTTCATGCATTATTCACATGGCAATAAAGATGTGAAATTAAGGGTCCTTCTAGCCGTTACTAAAATCTTGTGACTGGTTTAATGTAGTGAATATTATATACAATGAGTCAGAGTTGTGTTTGTAATATCTTAATATTATTGTTAAGTTAGAGCTGTCATCTTCCTGTCAAGTTAGAGCTATCATCTCCCTGTCTAGTTAGAGCTATCATCTCCCTGTCTAGTTAGAGTCAGGTCAAAATTGCCAACAGCGTGTCAAATCATAGCTGTTATCTCCCCGCCTGACCAGAGCTGTCAAAATCCTGTCTAGGTAAAGTTGTCATCTCCCTGTCAGGTCCCGGCTGTCAATAACCTGTCACATCAAAGGTGTTATATCGCTGCTAGGCCTAAACTGTCAAATCCTTGTGTAGAGGAAGAAAGTGGAAGAAGGAGAGGGAAATAAAGAGAAAGGAGGGAGGTGGAAAGAAAGGAAGTAGATGGAAGAAGGAAGAGAGGGAGAGGGAGGTAGGAAAAGGGAAGAAGAATGAAGGAGGAGGAAAAGAAGATGAGGGAGCTGGAAAGAAATGCAAAAGAAAGAAGAGGAGGAGGAGGAAGAGGAGGAGGAACAGTGGGAGGAGGGGGAGGAGGAGGAGGAACAGAGGGATGAGAAGGAGGAGGAGAGAACTTCTTCAAAACAAATCCTGTTAGCTGAATTCTTATAACTTTAAGTTTTTTAAGTCAAATTATAGGAAGTAGCTTAATGTGTTCAGTTAAAGATGACGACTGGAGCTAAATAAACATTGTATTGTATTAATGTACGTTAAAGTTTATATTAACACAGGCCATCTGAAGATAACGTAAGAGAGCTAATTGGTCCACTACCTAGCTCTTCACTACCATTAATTACAAGCAACAGAGCTAATGATGAGGAATGGGCAGGTTAATGACACAGATTCGTAAACAGGCTGAACAAAGATTCATTTTACTTAAATATATAGACATATTGCAACACCCGCACATACACAGACAGATAAGCAGATAATGATAGACAAAAAGTTTGATAGATACATACAAAATTATACAAAGTGTTAGATAAATACACAGAACATATATAAATATTAACAAATTTACAATATATTTAATATTTACTGAAACACGAAATAATTTGATATTACCTGGAAATTATCAAGTTATTTTCAGAGGTATTAATGATCACTGATTGTACAGGTGAGCTTTGACGAGTTAGTCAGGTGAGTGTTTAGGTGAATAGCTCAGGTGAGTTATTATTTCCCCTCCCATCCTTTCCTCCCTCGTTTTTATTACCTCTTTCATTCTATCCTCTCTCTCTCTCTCTCTCTCTCTCTCTCACACACACATTTTTCCCTATCCATTTCCTTATTCCACTCTAGCCCTACATCTGTTTTCCCTCTTCTCCTCCTTCTTTCTCATCTACTCCTTCGTCTTCTACTCTCCATCTCCTTTCCTTCTCACTCTCCTCCTCCTCTCTGCCTCTCACCCCCCATTGTTCTCCTCTTCCTCTATCTCTCTTTTCCATTAATCTCCTCATCTTTCCCTCTTATCCCCTTCTTCACTTTCTTTCTGCTTATCTACCTTCATCTTTACTCTAAATATTCTCTTTTCTCTCTTCTTCCTTTCTTTCGTTTTCCTATCATTTTCCTCCCCTCTCATCCTCTCTCTCCTTTTATTGCTACCCCCTTCATTCTTTCCTTCAATTTCTCCTTTCCCTTTTACTTCACTCCTTCATCTTCCTTCCTTACCCTTCCCTTTCCTTTCCTTTCTATGCTATCATCTTCTCTCCCTCTCTTTCTCTCCATTCTTCCCCATCCTCTCTCTTCCTCTCCTTTCATCTTATCCTCTATCGTTCTTTCTGTCTCTATCACCTCTCATATCTCTCCCTCTCTCTCTCCCGCTTCTTTCCTCTTCCTTTCCCTATCTTACTTTCCCATCTCTCTCTTATCCTATTCTCTCCTTCCCCTCCTCTCCTCTCCCTCTCACCCACCTCCTCTCCCTCTCACCCACCTTCTCTCCCTCTCACCCACCTCCTCTCCCTCTCACCCACCTCCTCTCCCTCTCACCCACCTTCTCTCCCTCTCACCCTTTCCTCTCCCTCTCACCCCCTTCCTCTCCTCTCACCCCTTCCTCTCCCTCTCACCCCTTCCTCTCCCTCTCACCCCCTCCTCTCCCTCTCACACCTTCTTCCACCCTCTCACCTCTTCCTCTCCCTCTCATCCCCTCCTCTCCTTCTCACCCACCTCCTCCTTCCTCTCCCTCTCACGCCCTCCTCTTCCTCTCACCCCTCATGTCCCTCTCACCTCCCCTCTCCCTATCACCCCTGCTCTTCCTTTCACTCTCTCCTCTCCCTCTCACCACCTCCCCTCCCTCTCATCACCCACTATCCCCCCTTCACTAATTCCTCCTCTCCTTCTCACTTCCTCCTCTCCCTTCCTCACCTAAGCACCCTCATCTCCTCTTTTTACTCATCTTCCTCTTCCTCTCTTCCACCTTCTCCCTCTTCCTCTCACCCACCTCCTCCTCCCTCTCACCCCTTCCTCTCTCTCTCACTCCTTCCTCTCCCTCTCACCCCTTACTCTCCCTCTCACCTCTTACTCTCCCTCTCACCTCTTTCTCTCCCTCTCACCCTCTCCTCTTCCTCTCACCCCTTCCTCCTCTCCCTCTCACCCCTTCCTCTCCTTCTCACCCCTTCCTCTCCCTCTCACCCCCCTCCTCTCCCTCTCACCCCCCTCCACTACTCAGGAGAGAGGGTACGTCTACGTGAGTCTGACAGCGTGTGAACTGTTCTCTCCAGTCACGCCTCCTGTCAGCCGTGACGACCCGCTGACAGCTGCACGTCGCTCGGGATTAAACGACTTGTCGGAACCTGACGTTGCACAGCTGGCTCACTTTCCTCTCAAAACACACGCGGATCAGGGCATGATTGATGGGTATGATAGGAAGGCCGAATAATTGATTGATTGATGAATTGAAGGGATATGCATTTTGATAGATTGATAGCCAGCCAGCCAGACAGACAGACAGACAGACACAGACAGATATAGACTGGATTGATGAATAGACAGATAGACACAGTAGATTGGTTGATTGACAAATAGATAAATAAATAAACAGAATGATGATTGAACAAATAATTAGTTGAATAAATTGATAGATTGAATGGATGGATGTTTTAATTGCTTCCAATGTTTATTTACAAGAAATAATATAGTTGTATATATAAATGAACTATATAAACACACATATATAAATTTACATATAGAAACGCACAAACTTATACACATTGAAGTACAGTACATTTATATAGATTATAAAGCAAAGATAGGGAAGTAGAAACATACACACACACATAGACACACATACAAACACGTACAAATAACCACACACACACAAACGCACATACACAGAAACATACAACATGCACACACACACACACACACACACACATACACACACACACACACACACAAAACACACACACACACACATCAATCATCTACTTCACATTGGGTGGATCAGTGTGAAATTTTAGGCAGTGTTTGCAAAGATAGATTACAGGGTTGGAAGCTGCTGAGTGTCTGTACTATTATCTGTCACTCTTACCAGCTTTAGCACGTCAACACGATAGAGAGAGAGAGAGAGAGAGAGAGACTTCATCACAACACCGGGGGGGGGGGGAACTGCCTGTATTAATCATCATTTGCTCACAACACTTCTCCACACCTGTAAAAAACTCACCTAAACCTTCCGATACTTTAATTAAAATGAATCACCTTTGTAAATCGGCGTGAAAGACCAGCGCATTTATATTACACATTACTTAAATAATCACTCAGTAACTTAAAGAAGTTCACATTTTCTCTATAACATAATTTGCTTTTCATGGCTGCTATAGTGTGTGTATGGAGAGAGAGAGAGAGAGATTACAGTCACACTCCCGTACACACCTGCCTTCCTCTGACGTCAGTGCCGTCTACACACCTGTTATCACTGGTCATCAACACTATCATGAGACGTCCTTAGCCCCAGGTATACAGTTTCCTTCACCTGTCAACACTGCAATGTACACACGTCTTCACCTGTCAACATCACCGTCTCCACACGTCTCCACCTGTCAAAAGTTCTGTCCGTTAACTCCTTCACCTATCGACATCTCCTGTCTATAGGCTGTCATCATCACCATCTACACCACAACTGCAGGTAGACACACGGCTTCCTCGACCTGTCATCACCATCAGGTACACTCGTCACAACCACCACCAGGGCCACTCTCTGACATAATCGCCAGTGTCATCGACTAAACTCTCCAATCGGTCGAGACCTCGAAACTCTATCTTACGAAGCACGAAATCCATCCTTCTTCAAGACTACAGCAGGAGGAAACAACAGCGACGAAAAGTCCCTTATGATGTACTCGTCCTTCTCATTAAGCTCCTGTAGAAGGCCGTCTTGTTGAAGGGACTGTTAGAGAAATACCCTCCTACTGGATAACATCAAGGAGTATTTGCCATCTGTAGGAGTCGTCTTTATACTTGTTGAGTTTAATGAGGAGTGAGGGAAGGGGTAGAGGGGTAAGTTCCTCCTCGTTGGTGGTCTCTCTCGTCTGTGTGTCTTCAGCTCCCCCCTTCGCCCGGAGTCCACGC
Organism: Homarus americanus; assembly: GCF_018991925.1. Taxonomy (NCBI): domain Eukaryota; kingdom Metazoa; phylum Arthropoda; class Malacostraca; order Decapoda; family Nephropidae; genus Homarus; species Homarus americanus. Next base: position 20,518 of record NW_024739524.1, read on the forward strand.
GTGTTGTGCCTCCCGCCGGGTAATTGACTTATCGAGTCGGCGTCGTGAGGAATTATGGTGTTATTATGATTACTATCATTGCCCGGTGACCTCGTATCACCGGGGCGCGAGGGTGGGTGGGGGGGAGGGGAGGTAGAGTGCGTGGCAGCAGAGAACGAAAATGGTTGGAATTTGAGTGTGTGTGTGTGTGTGTGTTGAAGTAAGAGTCATGTATAGTAGTGTGTGTGCTGGAGTGAGAGGGTAAGAACGTGTGTGGTGGACTGAATGTTATGAAAAAAGTGTGTTGTAGTGAGAGGCAAGTGTGGTAGAGTGTGTGTTGCTGTAAGAGGGAGATGTGACAAAGTCTGTGTTGGAGTGAGAAGGATGTATAGTAGAGTGTGTGTTGAAATGAGATGGAAGTGTGTGTGTGTGTGTGTGTGTGTGTGTGTGTGTGTTAGAGTGCGAGGTGGTTGTAGTAGTGTGTGTGTGTGTGTCCTATAGACCGTGAGAAAGGAGCATTTAAGTGTGTTTGAATGGTAAGGTTATCTACCGAAGTGAATAAATATAACATTGTTCAGTACAAGAACGACATATAATGAAGATGTAAGTTAATTAAAGGGTCTCCCTCTAAGTGTATAATGGTGAACATTTTTATAACTCAGTAGATATCTCAATTTATAAAAGGAGAAAATGACTATAAATAACTTTAGGATTATAACTATGATTATAAACTATAAGAAGAAATTATAATGAACTTGAAAGCACTGAAAGATGGATTTGAAGTAAATATATATATATATATATATATATATATATATATATATATATATATATATATATATATATATATATATATATATATATATATATATATATATATATATATATATATATATATATCCATGCACTCACACGTCACCCCGGAGAGACTTGCTCGAGAAAATGCTTTTAGCTCAATGTACAAGTCAATAAAGCCAAGCTAATGAACAAATTACACACTAGAATAAGACAAGAGAAAGATGCAGAGTGACAGGACTTACTGGCGAATGCGTAACCGGACAAACAAGGAAACTAGATAATCGAAATTAAGATGCAAAGGAGGGGAGCAATTGTATCAAAGAACTGTATATATTCAGACAGGTAGGTAAAGCAAATATATGCCCTTGATAATATGTATAACAAATAAACATCTTTCGTTATATCGGTTCAAGTGGATACGTGGTAAACTCAGATCTTAAAATACTATAAATGGATTACACACACACACACACACACACACACACACACACACACACAAACAAATAGTAAGCACAAGAGAGGGGAAGAATATTTATGAAGGAGGTGATTCAGACAGACAGACAGACAGACAGAGGTAAAAGAAGGACCGACTGGTTTAAAAGTTCTCTCACGTCGTGCTCCGGACCGTCAGCTCGCCCCGTTTCTACTCTCCGTGTGGGTGCACAGCCACAACTCCAATTAAACGGACGACTTGCATTTAAAGTAGGTTATATATATAGCGGTCGCCTCCTCATGCTAATTCATCCATCTAGATCACCCCGGGTGCCGTGGCAGGGTGCCAGGGAGGACTTTGGCAGGGTGAGACGGGGAGAGGGACAAGGGGGAGAGATGGGGAGGTTTGCTGGAGGTATCAGGGTGGGCGTTGACAGGAGGCCAGTGGGTAGGTGACAAGGCAGAATGAACTAGTGGGCCTCTTGAGGGCCAACGACAAGTTATAAAAGGGCCAGTGACAAGACTCAAGTTGAACTGATGGCGAAGGATGGACTAGTCTGGTACGTCATATGAGAGGTCAGTGGCAGGACTCAGCTGGTTGATCCAGTGAGCCTCTGGGTGGACACACTCAAATAACTGTATATGATGCTCGCCGCGAAAATGGGAGCGACTATATTACCTCAAAAGTTTCCATGATAGAGAGACACTCGGAACAACATATGACACCAAAATACTTTATACTGGACGATCCAGTAAGGTAGAAAATAAGGTTCCAGGAAGATCGATGGTAGAGTGTCAGGATTTTAGGAAGATCGATGGTCCAGTAGAGTAAGTTTAGGTTTCAGAGAAGACCATTATAACATTCTTACAGGGTTGATATGAAGGTTAAAGAAGGCGTAGGAAAGGCTCCAGAAATGTAATGGTTTATTTTCAGGATGATATAAGACAAAACTACATAAAATAGATGGTAAGAAACCATGAGTGTCAAGTGTAGAAATTTCCAGTATCAGGTATAGGACCTGGACCTGCTACTGACCAGGTCTTCAGGAGAGGCTATGATAAGCCATCAGAAAGTGGGAGAGAACTTCCAGTAGGGATGATGGTCGTGTATCAGGAGTAATGGTGTCAAGACTTCAAGAGTGTTGCCTATAAGGGCTTAGAAAGTTAATTGTCAGAAATTCTTTTTATTAATGGTAAATTAATGAAGGAGTCTAACTGTAGTCTATGATTTGTTGCTAGGAAGACTACAGCTGAGTTACAAGAGTCAATGGCGAGACTATTATGGTAGATGATAAGAATCCTATGAGTGACCGATATTGAATTTCTTTTGTGTTTCATTGGGATTATGTGGTTCTAAAAATAAGAAACAAAATACCGAAATTAATCGATTCATTCGAGTCAGGATATTTATGTGAAGATTTTAAGCTAAGAATATAGTTAAAAAAATTCCCTAAAAAAATGGATTATTAATATTCTGGATTAGATTAATTTATCCCTTTCCCAAAAACAACACTGGATAAATAATTAGCCAGAGTAAGAGTTCTAATGGGGAGGGAGACCAGACATTACCAGGTAGAGAGATTAATGAAGGAGAGGACGTTATAATGTTAATGTACTAATGTTATATGGGAATTTAACATCTAAGAGTTCAATTGATGCTGTATATGAGTAGGTTAGGTCTGGTTAGGTTAGGTTAGGTTAGGATAGGATAGGTTAGATTATGGTGCTGTTAATGCGAGTAGTGAGGGAGGTTATGGTGCTGTTAATGCGAGTAGTCAGGGAGGTTATGGTGCTGTTAATGCGAGTAGTAAAGGAGGTTATGGTGCTGTAAATGCAAGTAGTCAGGGAGGTTATGGTGCTGTTAATGCGAGTAGTCAGGGAGGTTATGGTGCTGTTAATGCGAGTAGTAAAGGAGATTATGGTGCTGTTAATGCAAGTAGTCAGGGAGGTTATGGCGCTGTTAATGCGAGTAGTAAAGGAGATTATGGTGCTGTTAATGCAAGTAGTCAGGGAGGTTATGGTGCTGTTAATGCGAGTAGTGAGGGAGGTTATGGTGCTGTTAATGCGAGTAGTCAGGGAGGTTATGGTGCTGTTAATGCGAGTAGTCAGGAGGTTATGGTGCTGTTAATGCGAGTAGTCAGGAGAGGTTATGGTGCTGTTAATGCGAGTAGTCAGGGAGGTTATGGTGCTGTTAATGCGAGTAGTCAGGGAGGTTATGGTGCTGTTAATGCGAGTAGTCAGGGAGGTTATGGTGCTGTTAATGCGAGTAGTAAAGGAGGTTATGGTGCTGTTAATGCAAGTAGCCAGTGAGGTTATGGTGCTGTTAATGCGAGTAGCCAGGGAGGTTATGGTGCTGTTAATGCGAGTAGTCAGGGAGGTTATGGTGCTGTTAATGCGAGTAGTAAAGGAGGTTATGGTGCTGTTAATGCGAGTAGTAAAGGAGGTTATGGTGCTGTTAATGCAAGCAGTCAGGGAGGTTATGGTGCTGTTAATGCGAGTAGTGAGAAAGGTTATGGTGCTGTTAATGCGAGTTGTAAAGGAGGTTATGGTGCTGTTAATGCAAGTAGTCAGGAGGTTATGGTGCTGTTAATGCGAGTAGTCAGGGAGGTTATGGTGCTGTTAATGCGAGTACTGAAGGAGGTTATGGTGCTGTTAAGCGAGTTGTGAGGGAGGTTATGGTGCTGTTAAGCGAGTTGTCAGGAAGGTTATGGTGCTGTTAATGCGAGAAATGAGGGAAGTTATGGTGCTGTTAATGTGAGTAGTGAGGGAGGTTATGGTGCTCTTAATGTGAGTAATGAAGGAGGTTATGGTGCTGTTAATGCGAGTAGTGATGGAGGTTATGGTGCTGTTAATGCGAGTAGTGAAGGAGGTTATGGTGCTGTTAATGCGAGTTGTCAGGGAGGTTATAGTGCTGTTAATGTGAGTAGTGAGGGAGGTTATGGTGCTTTTAATGTGAGAAGTGAGGGAGGTTATGGTGCTGTTAATGCGGGTACTGAGGGAGGTTATGGTGCTATTAATGCAGGTACTGAGGGAAGTTATGGTGCTGTTAATGCGGGTACTGAGGGAGGTTATGGTGCTGTTAAGCGAGTTGTCAGGGAGGTTTTAGTGCTGTTAATGTGAAAAGTGAGGGAGGTTATGGTGCTGTTAAAGGAGTTGTCATGGAGGTTATGGTGCTGTTAATGCGATAGTGAGGTTAGGTTATAGTATTGTAAATGCGAGTAATACTGAGAAAGATTTTAAAAGTTAAAGAATATGAGTACCTGACAGTAGAAATTATAGCAGATTATAGCTTTCCAAAGGAGAGATAAGACGCCGATTAATTTCTAAAAAAAGAATGAAAACAAACCATATTTAAGACTGCATATATCAGGGTTCTATAATGGGTCGACGGAGGGTTGGAATATATTATACAGAAATTATTATAGACGTTGAGTTATAGGTAAGGGAAGAAAAAGGTGGTTGAGAGGAGGAAAAATATGAGGAAAGAAAGAAAAAAAGTCGATGTAAAGTTAATAGTAAATAAAACAGTAAGAGTTACGCAGAGAGAGAGAGAGAGAGAGAGAGAGAGAGAGAGAGAGAGAAAGAGAGAGAGAGAGAGAGAGAGAGAGAGAGGAAAAGAGAGAGAGAGAGGAAAAGAGAGAGAGAGAGATTGAGAGACAGGAAGAGGAAAAGAGAGAGACAATAAGATAGAGAGACAAGAAGAGAAAGAGGCAAGAAGAGAGAGAGACAAAAAGAGAGAGAGACAAAAAGAGAGAGAGAGAGACAAGGACAGAGAGAGAAAGAGAGCGAGAGAGAGAGAAATCGAGAGAAAGAGATTGAGAGAGAGAGAGAGAGTGAGAGAGAGAGAGAAACGATTAAGAAAGGTAACACAGACAGAATTGGAGAGATGGGTGGAGGGTGAAACCTTAATAATGGGGCGTCTTTAACCAGGAGTAAATAGGTCTTACCGTGATCATAGGTAAACCAACATGAAATCGTACACACAAAAGCTTTTATCGCCTGTCTTAACATTCATGTATCTACTTAACTACACTATTATTTGGCCTTTCTTACCATCTACTACCAATACTTATCTCCAGCTGAAGCGTAAATAGGAG
>NW_024739525.1:0-15000 GCF_018991925.1 Homarus americanus
CTACCCATACAAACAGCCAACTATTAATTTGAATCGCTTGTCTGCTTTGCCACTAACTCTCCCCCATCGTGCCTGGCTCACGACTGAGCCACATTTGCTTGATTCATATCGTGCATGGCAGGCTAGCACCAAGTTACTTTAAAACCTTCGATCGTTGGCACCCGACCTACTGCCAACCGGCATTCGGACATTAACCCAGAATCCCGCACCTCTCATCTTGACTCTCTCATGTCATCAACATATTCTTTACTATTAACACTGTATTGGTAATGAACATATACTTTTATAATGATATTCTTATTTTATTGATCTTTGCACACCGACGAGAGACGGGAAAGGTGTGAGGGGTGAGTGAGGGACAGTTGGCCAGGGAGAGGGTTTCTGTGTCACGGAGGGCTTCAAGGTGCCGACGGGAAGGTCTCGCCTCTATACAACAAGTGGCGCGCGGTGCCCATACATCCCCGCCACCACCCAGCCAACCACCTCTTGTCACCACCATTATTTTCCTCTCGCTTGTTTTGATTGAAATAACCCCTTCATGTTTATTTATTTCACATGATATTTTTTTCTTAATTGCCTGTTCTATGGAAGGTGTTGAACAACACGATTTTTTTACCATCATGAGTATTTGTTTCATTACCGTTTATGTTTATTTTGGGAACTATTTTGTTTTTTAACTTTTCTTTTCAAAGGAAATTGCTTACGGTTGCAAATTCATTTTTACTGCAGTTTATGCAGGTCTTAATATGAAAAGAACGTATATCGTTTGACTTTTTTTTCGTATTTTACACAACCATAATAGTAATCTTTTATTGTGATACTAGTTGGTACCCTCTCTCTCTCTCTATCCTCCTTGTTCTCTGGTTGATAATAATTAATCGCAGCGTTTGTGGTCAGATTAGTGAGCTGAACACGCACACATTAACGGCGCTAAGTCCCATTGGAGCAACGTCACAGGTGGAAACATTGTGCAAACAATGGTTGGGCATTCATTGATAACTGGCAACGATTCTATGGCAACGACTACCTGTACTGTCGCGACGGAGTACACTTGTCTCGTGAGGGGGTAAAGACGTTGTCTGCATCCCTGGAGCGTGAAATTGTCACTCCGAAGGGGGGGTTTCGCCAGTAGAGAGGGGTCGGGGAAAGTGGGAGTCAAAAAACAAGCAGGTCCTGGGAAGTAAAATTAGTTGCTCAGGACAAGGGGTAAAACAGGACCAGGGATGAGTAGGTTTAAATGTATACTATACAAACAGTAGGAGCGTTAGAAATAAAATAGACTTGCTGAGAGCGGCTGTATGTACCGAGAATGTAGACGTCATAGCAATCACCGAAACTTGGATGAATCTGGCGAGCAAAAATTTTTTATCAGAGTACCACATAGAAGGGTACAACCTTTTTCACAAGGACAGGGAAGGTAGGAAGGGGGGAGGGGTCGCACTCTTCGTCAAGGATACATTAAAATGTTGTACTAATAATTCAATAAAGGGTGAAATAGGAACCGAGTCTGTGTGGGTAGAAATCACGGAAGGAAGAGAAAAACTAATTATGGGAGTGATTTACAGGCCCCCCAAGTCTTAGCAAAGAAGCAGCTTAGCCCATATGGCAGGAAATGAGTAGGGCAGCAAAATATAACAACCTATGCATTATGGGGAATTTCAACTTCAGAAATATTGACTGGGACAACATTGTAGGCGACTATGAATCTGAAGACTTCCTAGACGCAGTACAGGACAATTTTTTGAAACAACTAATTACAGAACCTACTAGAGGTGACAATATATTAGACCTAGTATTAACAAATAAAGAAAATATTATCAGAGATATCACAGTAGGTGAAAAACTAGGTAACAGTGATCACAGAGAAATCAGGTTCACCCTAAATTTGAAACGAAAAACAATGACAATATGGTCAGAGTCCCAAACGTTCGGTTGGCGGATTATCAGGGGTTAAGAAGGTACCTAGGTGAGGTCACCTGGGAACAGTCACGTCAGTTCCCAGTAGGAAGGGGTGAGGTCATAGATGACACAACAATTGATCATGACTATAATATATTCACCAGTATACTACAAAGCACAAGAACAAAATATACCACACAGAAAAATTAGGTCAAATAAGAATGAGCCAAGGTGGATGACCAGAAAACTTAAACATGACATAGGAATAAAGAAAGGAATATATAAGAAATTAAAGGGAGGGGAGGAGCAGCTCAGAAACAGGTATAATGAACTATCTAGGAATGTTAAGGAAAATGTAAGGAAAGCAAAGAGAGACTATGAAATCAAAATAGCAAGAGAATCCAAGGCGAATCCCAAGGGATTTTTCCAGGTATATAGGACAAAGGTCAAGGACAAAGTTGGGCCTTTAAAGTCAGGGAGGGGAGAATTGATAAATGGCAGTGAAGACATGAGCAAAGCATTGAACAGCTGCTACTTATCAGTTTTCACAGAAGAAATTTGCGATGAAATTCCGGAGGTGGAACTGATATTTAAGGGAAAGGAAGAAGAGAAATTTAAGAATATCACTATCAGAAAAGAGGATGTTCTTAAGAAGATAAATAAACTAAAGAACACAAAATCCCCAGGGCCGGATGAAATTTTTCCTCGAGTCTTAAAAGAGTGTAGGGAACAGATTAGCGGACCCCTCGTAAACTTATTTACAAAATCATTAGACACTGGAGTTGTGGAAACAGGCGAATGTAGTACCCATATTTAAAAAGGGAGACAGAGCATCAGCGTCAAATTACCGGCCGATCAGTTTGACGTCAGTAGTGGGGAAATTTCTTGAATCAATTATAGCAGATAGCATCCGATCGCATCTAGAGAAAAGCAAATTAATCTACGACTCTCAACATGGGTTTACAAAGGGAAAATCTTGTCTAACAAATCTGCTAACGTTTTTTAGGAAAGTCTTCGAGGTAGTAGATAATGACGAAAATTACTATGTTATTTACTTAGACTTTAGCAAAGCATTTGACGAGTACCGCATCAGAGGCTTCTGAGAAAAATTAAGGCTCATGGTATCGAGGGGAAAGTTTTAAATTGGATAAAATCATGGCTCACACACGGAAGCCACTATCTAGAAAATCAATGGATCACGAAAATTTCCCGAGTGATTTTATACAACAGATATGATCACGATCTTCAACACGAGAGGTAAGGACGATTTACTCAGTGACGACACAAGACTCACGAACGAGTGAGTACAATAACAACGATACCTGACATAAAACTAACTTGGATATACCTGAAGTGTGTTGCGTTGTGTTACGGTCCCTCCATGAGCTGTTAACTTTCACCTCCCTGGAAAACAAAACCATCAGATTAACTTTCCTTCCCACTTTACTCTTAGATTTGTTTTCTTTTGTGTAAAGGTTAAGGAAAATTTCACCACTTATACGACTGGCAATAGAAACTAACCAACCCTAACCAAATCAATATGGTTTTGTTAGTTCGTGTTGTCTGTCATCATTATTGGTTTAGACGTTCAGCCTTCATGGGGAAAGATCATTAACTTCTGAAAGAAAACTACAGTATATATCCAAAAAAATTTCCTTCTCTCCTTTAGATAAACATTTATGCATAACAACAAATGTGACCATAAAGAATCTGCCCTGAGAAATTAATTAAGACACCTGTCCATCCTGTCATTATAACATCAGCAGAAGTAATGCTCACCTTGTCCTGGTGGTAGAGGAAGCCTTGGTATCACCCGTTGTGTCTTGGACCATGGACCATCCTGCCTGAAACAACAATCATCAATCAGGCAACAGCTCTGCTTTTATTACTCTAATTATATACAACTTTATCCTATAAACACTAACACAAGAGATGGTCGATACGGCCATCTCTCAAGGATCAGTACAGCTCCTTGATATAAATTTCCACAGCAAAGTACAAGTCATAATGGCCACATAAACTCACTCACTCACAAACCTACATTAACAATTTCCCGGTGAGGAAGGTGCAGGGAGTGAGGTGAGGGAGGGAGGTGAAGGAGGGAGGTGCAGGGAGTGAGGTGAGGGAGGTGCAAGGAGTGAGGTGAGGGAGGGAGGTGAGGGACGGAGCCACAGTTACTTTTATCATAATAGTAAGTATTTTAAAGAGGCGACATTTACCTGCACCAAATAGAATCTGACCTAACCAACCAAAGAATCCTAACCTAACCTAACTTTCTAGCTCGTCATATTAAACAAAGTAATTATTTTAATATCTGGTACCAATGAAAGCAAATTTGTTGAATCGTCATGGTTTAATTTTACGATTTTTTGTGGACGTCAGAGTACTCTGGACCGAGCAGGATGATTGTAAACAAATGACAACTCACGGTGAATCAGCAGATGTTTCTGAGGAATATTTACGGTAAATAATTAATTTCCTCGCGTTCAAAGCACATAGAGACGATAGAGACGTTATTTTAGTGTCATATGATCAGTTTTTCAATTTTTACCTCACAATTTCCCTCATCCTTCATGCCCTGCCCACTAAAAATTAAAATAAAAGGTTGTCGCCTCTTTAATAAAATATTTACTATAATGGTAAAGATCACCTGTGGAAGGAATGAGCAATGAACGAAATCGAACAAATCCTTCTGAAAGTCGCCGTCTCAGTTTTCAGTGACAGCTGGTGACCGGGACGCCATTTTGTCAAAACAAGGCAGAAAACTTGATTATTTCCCATATAACTCTAATAATATGTCTATGTACTCCGCCCAGTAAGGTCGTGTGAACTGTTAGTGATGGTAAGAGTTTATAGTGAAGGTGAATAAGTTAATGATATACACCTGTTGGTTGTGTTATGGGGAGGAGGTGAGTCAGCTCCTGCTTACACCGGCCTCATTAACCACAACAGATATAACCCTTATTGACCACCACTTACCTCTTAGTCTTATCTTCCTTCACAAACGATGACACTTAATACCACTTTACTGTTGCACTTTATAAACAGTTCACAGTGACACTTGTTAACGCGACAACAGCGACAAACTAACTGACCGTCGCAGCTCAGCACAAAGCAAATGGTGGAGCTTCACGAGACTCAGTGAACGAACCTGTCTCGTTACTGTGAGAAGACTCGAGTGTACTGTATCGTTCTGTGTGTCGGAGCTTCACGAGACTCGGTGAACGAACCTGTCTTGTTACTGTGAGAAGACTCGAGTGTACTGTATCGTTCTGTGTGTCGGAGCTTCACGAGACTCAGTGAACGAACCTGTCTTGTTACTGTGAGAAGACTCGAGTGTACTGTATCGTTCTGTGTGTCGGAGCTTTACGAGACTCGGTGAACAAACCTGTCTCGTTACTGTGAGAAGACTCGAGTGTACTGTATCGTTCTGTGTGTCGGAGCTTCATGAGACTCAATGAACGAACCTGTCTCGTTACTGTGCGAAGACTCGAGTGTACTGTATCGTTCTGTGTGTCAGAGCTTCACGAGACTCAGTGAACGAACCTGTATCGTTCCCTGGGTGAATTGATAAAAAAACATGATTCGTTGATGTAGAACGTATGTGGTCCACTGAGATGATGGAAGCTTACCCCTGCTGCCCACTAACTAACAAACTAGTCTACCCGCTACTACCGAACATAATGTAGACTCTTTCATGGTAACATTCATCTACACATTCACCATAAACGAGTATAATAACCAAGTATTATTATCTAGGGTATTACTCTCATAATAACGCGTTTTTAGTATAATTTAATCTTGATAAGGAATTGTGCAAAGTGAGATACGATTGATAATGAATAATTGACTGGCCATTTGGGTTCCGCAGACAATGACAGATTCTAGTGAAGTTATCCATCATGACGTTCCGTTTTCTGTGGCCTTTCCGAAGTGTAAGGACCACACGCGACCTCAATTTGTAAACAATTTGTTTAATCGGTTCTTAGGAGTTTATTACGTTTTTTGTTGTTGTTTATAAGTTTTAATAATTGTGTGTGTGTGTGTGTGTGTGTGTGTGTGTGTGTGTGTGTGTGCGTGGTCGCTAGGAGATGTAAGGACGGTACCTTACTATGATTGAGTGATCGATCACAGATAAAGACAACTAATTAAAGAAAGAAAGAGAAAAATAATGTCTTTAAAAATTAATTATCTATGTTACATCATTCGTTGACAATTACTTCTAACTCACCTTGGTCACCGCAAGGCAAATATCAAGACACAGGTAAGAACAGGTAAGAAAACACGTAGGTAACAACAGGTAATTAAATCTGAAGCGGACTCTGCAAAACTACAGGAAGATCTAAACAAATTTTTCGAATGATCGGAAAAATGGCAGATGAAATTCAATGTGGACAAATGTAAAGTTCTCAGTATAGGAGATGTAAACAGGGAAACCAGTTACCAGATGAACAACGATGCCATTGTGGAATCCGACTGCGAGAGAGATTTAGGAGTAATGATAAGTAGGAATCTTAAGCCAAGTAAACAATGTGTTTTTGCTCGAAACAAGGCTAATAAAGTACTTGGGTTCATACAAAGGAGTGTTAGTTACAAGACTAGCGAGGTCATCCTAAAACTGTATCTTGCTCTTGGGAGACACCCACTTGGATTACTCAGTTCAATTCTGGTCACCTTATTACAGAATGGATATAGAATCCCTAGAAAGAATTCAGAGGAGAATGACAAGACTAATCCCGGGCATCAGGAACCTTGAGTACAGAGACAGGTTAAAGCATCTTAATTTGCACTCCCACGAGAGACGTAGAGTGAGGGGCGACATGATAGAGGTGTATAAATGGAAGTCAGGGTTAAACAAAGGGGACATTACAAAGGTACTCAAACTATCCAACCAGGAGCGAAATCGTAACAATGGTTTTAAATTAGACAAATTTAGATTTCGGCGTGAAATAGGTAAACACTGGTTTGGAAACAGAGTAGTGGATGAATGGAACAAGTTACCAAATATCATCATTAACTCGAATATGCTGAATAGCTTCAAACATTGGTTGGATGCTAAAATGAACAATAGGGGTTGGGTATAAACGGGACTGCCCAGTATGAGTCAATAGGCCCGCTGCAGTTTCCTCCATTCTTATGTTCTTATGTTCTTATGATGGATTATTTACAATGATTGATGGATGATTTGCCATGATTTACAAGAATTGATGGATGATTTACAATGATTCATGGATGAGTGGGTTGATTGATTAATTATTGACATGATTGATGGATGATATATATATACATTACTCTCTGGTGTATGTGTGTGGCCAAAGAGACCCTGACTAACAACATAAGATGCGTCCACGTCGAGTTTTTAGAGGAATTACTGACAAGTGAGTCACGAGGGAGGGGAGGTGGGGGAGGGGGAGGGGGGAAGGGAAGGGTGATTGGTTAGCACGCAACGGACAGACAAACCATCACACGGACATGCATCCCAGGTGACTACGAACACGTACAGTAGATCACGGACAGACATTCATACACGGTAACCCAGATGACGAGAAGCCCAAACTGTACAATACTGTTACCTGTACTACCTGAGATGACCAGGTAGGTGACCATGTAGGTGACCAGGTAGGTGGCCAGGCAGGTGACCAGGCAGGAGACCAGGTAGGTGACCAGGTAGTGATGGTGGTAATTGACTCCTGTAGTATAGGTTAGGTTAGGTTTATACACCTGACAATATACCTGGCCATCATCTTAAGAACATAACAACATAAGAAAATAAGGAGTCTGCAATAGGCCGGTTGGCCTGTGCATGGCAGCTCCTGTCGAGAGTTACTACCACTCTCTATCATCCATGAATCTATCTAGCCTCCTTTTGAAACTTTCCAGAGTTCCCGCACTTACTACAAAGTTGCTAAGCTTGTTCCACTCGTCCACCACCCTATTTGTGAACCAGTTTCTTCCTATCTCCCTCCTAAACCTAAACTTATCCAACTTGAATCCGTTGCTCCGAGTCCTATCCTGCTCGGATATTATAAAAACTTTATCTATATCCCCTTTATTGTTTCCTTTCACCCACTTAAATACTTCTATCATATCTCCCCGCACCTTTTGTCTTTCTAGGGAATGCAAGTTAAGATACTTTAACCTATCCTGATATAGAAGGTTTCTAAGTCCCGGAATCATTTTTGTCATTCTTCGCTGCACCGACTCTAGTGAATTTTTATCCATTCTATAATAGGGGCACCAGAACTGAACCGCATAATCGAGGTGCGGCCTGACTAGCGCAAGATATAGTTGCAATAAGACCTCTGCACTCTTGTTACTTACACTTCTAGATATAAAAACCCAATACTCTGTTTGCCTTATTTCGAACATTAACTTACTGTTTTTTCCTGAGCCGTAGGTCAGGAGCCTAAGTATTACCCCTAGGTCTCTTTCACAAGTCGACTTCTCTAGGTTGATGATGTTAAGGCTGTATACATTATAAGTATTTGTTCTTCCAATATTAAGTACGCTGCACTTGCTGGTGTTGAATTTCATTTGCCATTTTTCAGACCACCCCTGCAGTTTATTTAGATCCTCCTGTAATGCATTTGCATCCTGCCCTGAATTCATTTGCCGCCCTATTTTGGTGTAATCCGCAAACTTGCTTATGTCACTGCTGATCCTAGTATCTAAATCGTTTATGTAGATTATCTTCCGATATTTTATTCAAATATTCATTGATTGATTCTCCTTTCCCTTCCCTCCCCTCCTTCCTCCATTCACCTCCCACCTCCCTTTTCCTTTCACCCCCCCCCCTCCCCTCCTCTTCCTCTGGTCATCTAGGAGAGGTCAACATATGAAGGGCTCTAACAGTGTGACCTCTACAGCGTCGCCTACAATAGTACACGTCTTGAATGTACCAATCAATCCAAGGCGTGTGTGGCGTAGGTCAGAGGTCATGCACCCTACACACACACACACACACACACACACACACACACACACAGTTTGATATAGACTAACCACGACAACCACGACCACAACCTCCTCCCCAACCACCACCACCACAACCACAACAACCACAAATGAGTACAGACAGACAGACAAACAGACAAACAGACACACAGACAGACAGACGAGAACTGAGTCCGCTCGTCTTTGAAACCGTGTACCTGTTCCTGCCGCTTGAGTCCTTTGATGCACAGACCAGGTGTATTTATCTTCGTAATTAGGCGAATTGGAATCGAATCATGCGGAGCGTCTGTTTGTTTTCTCCCTAGTTCACTTTACAGCCCCCGAGCACCGTGTGTGTGTGTGTGTGTGTGTGTGTGTGTGTGAGAATGTTTGTATCTCAGTGTCTACATGCTTATCTGGTATTCTCTCTCTCTCTCTCTCTCTCTCTCTCTCTCTCTCTCTCTCTCTCTCTCTCTCTCTCTCTTTCAACCAAATCTACCTAAACCTAACCTATCCTTACCACAAATGACAAAATTACTTGAATAAACATATTTTTTTATATAAAACTTTTGTCTAGGGATTTATGGGTATGGGGGGAGGGGGTCGTAGGGAGAGAGGGGGGGGTGATAAGGGTCGTGGGAGAGAGTGTCTCGGCAGGTCGTGGGAGGGGGAGGGGTCGTAGGGAGAGAGAGGGGGTGATAAACGGGTCGTGGGGAGAGAGAGGGGGTGATAAATGGGTCGTGGATAGAAGGGGTTGATGGGAAACGCTGTAGGGACGACACACGGGGCCCAAGCGACGATACACAGGGGCCCAAGAGGATAAAAAGACCCCCGAAGGACCTGAGACGCGAGAGGGGCCACAAACTGGGGCCCCCAATTTAAGCCTCGGGGCCCGGGAGGTGAGGGGCCCGGCAGGTGAGGGGTCCCGGAGGTGAGGTAATGTAATCAAACTTTGTGTTAATTAGTAAACAGGTAACCCCTCTCTCTCACCTCTCACCCCTCTCTCTCACCTCTCACCCCTCTCTCTCACCTCTCACCCCTCTCCCTCACCTCTAAACCCTCACCTCTCAGCTCCCTTCCCACTTCCCCTCCCTCTTCCTCTCCTCTTCCTCTCCTCTTCCTGTTCCTCACACAACCTTCCTTCTTCCCCTCCCTCTTCCTCTCCTCTTCCTCTCCCCTCTTCTCTCCTCTTCCTGTTCCTCCCCACAACCTTCCCTTCTTCCCTTCCCACTTCCCCTCCCTCTTCCTCTCCTCTTCCTCTCCTCTTCCTGTTCCTCACACAACCTTCCTTCTTCCCCTCCCTCTTCCTCTCCTCTTCCTCTCCTCTTCCTGTTCCTCACACAACCTTCCTTCTTCCCCTCCCTCTTCCTCTCCTCTTCCTCTCCTCTTCCTGTTCCTCACACAACCTTCCTTCTTCCCCTCCCTCTTCCTCTCCTCTTCCTCTCCTCTCTTCCTGTTCCTCACCCCAACCTTCCTTCTTCCCCTCCCTCTTCCTCTCCTCTTCCTCTCCTCTTCCTCTCCTCTTCCTGTTCCTCCACACAACCTTCCTTCTTCCTCTCCCTCTTCCTCTCCTCTTCCTCCTCTTCCTTTCCTCTTCTGTTCCTCCCCTAGCCTTCCTTCTCCCCTCCCCTCTTCCTCTCCTCTTCCTGTTCCTCCACCACAACCTTCCTTCTTCCCTTCCCACTTCCCCTCCCTCTTCCTCTCCTCTTCCTCTCCTCTTCCTGTTCCTCACACAACCTTCCTTCTTCCCCTCCCTCTTCCTCTCCTCTTCCTCTCCTCTTCCTGTTCCTCACACAACCTTCCTTCTTCCCCTCCCTCTTCCTTTCCTCTTCCTCTCCTCTTCCTCTCCTCTTCCTGTTCCTCACACAACCTTCCTTCTTCCTCTCCCTCTTGACCTCACACCACAAGAAGCATCAAATACAGTACACAATTACGGAAGTGAACTGTGGTGGTAGTGATGATGGTAGGCAGGGCTAGAACAACAGACGCACACACACACACACACGCACACACACACACACACACACTCACACACATAAGGTATAGCCACCAGGTGAAGTCTTACCTTTACCCTTTAATTATGAAGTTGTAGAGCCAATATCCAGGTAGGTCTTCCCTGACAGGTAACTAGTGGCGTTGGAAGTAGGGTGGAGTGGGGTGGGGGTGTCTATTGGCTCACACACCTTGCCTTTATTATAAGTTATCGTCAGGTATTTGTGGGTATGGCGTCGGGAGGGGGGGTAGGAGGGGAGGAGGGAGGAGAGGAGGGGGTGCTTGATGGTGTTTTGGTCCAGGGTACAATGTGTGTGTGTGTGTGTGTGTGTGTGTGTGTGAACCCTGTAATATGTGTTTGTTTTGGAGGCTGTTAATTTGCTGTGTTTTTATAGAGAAACACGTGTTTTTTATTGTTTGATATGTGTGTGTGTGAGTCTGTGTGTATGTATCTGTGTCTGTCTCTTTGTGTCTGTGTGTGTGTGTGTAATGAAGCTTTGATCTTGCTTTGATAAATAATTTGTCTGAATGTCATTTCCCAAAGAGAATATATATATATATGTGTGTTTTTTCAATAGTTTTTTTTTCATAATACATATATAGAGATTTTTTATTCATTTTAAATCAGTCACGTGTATATTTTTTTGTTTTATTTTTGCAAGTTTTATTTTTTGGTCCACCCTGTGAGGCAAGGAGACAAAGGCTATCATTTACACTTTAGGATTTTATTTCAATTTATCCCGACTATTAATGAGGTGTTCAATGTTGTCTTCTCAGTCCTCCCAATGTTAGTCCAGTCGTCTCACCCCTCCCCTCCCCCCCCCCAAAACCGGATATCTTTTAGCCTTCCTCCGTCCGTAGCCCCGCCCCCGAGCCCCGCCCCGCCCTCTTGCCCTGCCCGTCTCTGCCCTCGAGCCCTGCCCTAATTCCGCCCCCTCCCCGCCCCGACCCCGCCATAAAGTCACCTGTCCCGAAAGTTGATCCAGACGAGACCAGGTGAGCATAAAATCCCAATCAAGAAGAATATTTTAACATAGCACCTGCCTGTAGAGAGAGAGAAAGAGAGAGAGAGAGAGACTACCTGATGAGTAAGGTAGTCTGTGTTGGGGAGGGGAGGGGGGAGAGAAATAGTGTGGGGAGGTCAGAGAATTAGGGAGAAGGAGATGGGTAGAAGGAAGGGGAAGGGGAGGAGAGGGATAGGATAGGGATAGAAGAGGAGTAGGGTAGGGAAGGGAGAAGAGGTGAGGGAGGAACGTAAGGAGAAAGGGATAGGGAGGGTAAGGTTAGGGATGATACCCGTCAAATAAAGGGAGGAGAGGAGGAGGGGAGGGGAGGGAGGGAAGAGGGGATTTGGCTGCTAATGAGTGATTATAGGAGGTAAATAAAATTAATACGTAATTATGTCTGTGTATACATTGTTATCGCAGCTTAATAGTGTACGTCTGTTTATTGGTCTGACTCTCTCTCTCTCTCTCTCACTGTCTCACTGTGTCAATAAATCAAACTTCACCTCACTCACTCACACATACACACACACACACACACACACACACACTCACTCACTCACACACACACACACACACACTCACTCACACTCACACACACACACTCACACATCTCTGTAATTTAAGTTTGTTTTCCATATTATTTTTATTTTGTATTTCTGAAATTTTAATTTTATTTGCATTTTTTTAGTATTGTAAGTTTAGTATTAAGGTGTATTGTTGTTGTATTGTTGTTGTATTTGTTGTATTACTTAGTGTTATTGTAAGTTTAGTATTAAGGTGTATTGTTGTTGTATTGTTGTTGTATTTGTTGTATTACTTAGTGTTATTGTAAGTTTAGTATTAAGGTGTATTGTTGTTGTATTGTTGTTGTATTGTTGTTGTATTTGTTGTATTACTTAGTGTTTTTGTAAGTTTAGTATTAAGGTGTATTGTTGTTGTATTGTTGTTGTATTTGTTGTATTAGTGTTATTGTAAGTTTAGTATTAAGGTGTATTGTTGTTGTATTGTTGTTGTATTTGTTGTATTACTTAGTGTTATTGTAAGTTTAGTATTAAGGTGTATTGTTGTTGTATTGTTGTTGTATTGTTGTTGTATTACTTAGCAGTTACTGTAAGTCTAGTATTGGCGCATTGCTGCTGTACTGTTGTTGCATTTGCTGAATATGAAGTGTTGCTGTGTTTGGGGGTATTGGCGTGTATTGGTGTTGTATTGTTGTTGTATTTGTTGTATTACTTAGTGTTATTGTAAGTTTAGTATTAAGGTGTATTGTTGTTGTATTGTTGTTGTATTTGTTGTATTACTTAGTGTTATTGTAAGTTTAGTATTAAGGTGTATTGTTGTTGTATTGTTGTTGCAAATGGTTGCATTAATGAAAGCGTTACTGTAAGTTTATATTATGCGCATTGCTGTTGTACTTTGTTGTTGCAATTGCTGTATTACTTAGCGTCAAGTTTAGTATTACGTGCATGTTGCATTGTTGTTATATCTGTTGCATTAATGAAAGCGTTATTGTAAGTTTAAAATATGCGCATTGTTGTTGTATTTGTTGTTGTATTTGTTGTATTACTTAGTGTTATTGTAAGTTTAGTATTAAGGTGTATTGTTGTTGTATTGTTGTTGTATTAGTTGTATTACTTAGTGTTATTGTAAGTTTAGTATCGTGGTTATAAAACTCATTGAGGTATTGTTGAAAATATTGTCTGTATAAACATTTGTGCTGTTCTTCCCCTTGTATGAACATTCCCCTGAAGAAGAATCAATGTTTATAGTTGTATGCATTACCCTAACCTAACCTATCCTGACCTAACCTTAAGTAAACATAGATGATAAGATAGGCAGTACGATACTTTTTCCCATTGGCAGGAGTGTGTAAGCTCCGCCCACATTCTCTCGTCAGGGACTTGTAGTTGGTTGGCTGAGGCAGGTGAGGGGGTGACGTGGTGTTGTTTAATTGGTTCCGTCAGACAGGTGAATGGTCAAGTGGCCTATTCACTTTCAGAGACTTTAAGTGTACACCATACACCATACACCGTACTTATAAATATAAACATAAGAATTTATCTAACTAATTTATTTGTAAATATATAAATTCCTCTAATTTATTTGTGTATTAATAAATTCAACTAACTAATATATATATATAAATTATTCTAACTAAGCAATGTATATATATAAATTTAAACAGGAAAAAGGGAATATTTAATTCGAGTCGCTCACTACGTCAGCTGGTGATGGACACAAAGCAGCCGACAGCATTAATGATTCAGTGTTAAGCCACAACTGTTAGATAAAATGTATGCAATTAATAAAAACTGACTCACACGGGAAATACATTATCAGTCAGGTTTGGTTGTGTTAGGGAAGTGATTTGACATTCACAGACACAGATATATATACATTTCCATACATACACAGGGTCACTCCATGCACATACACACACATAAACACATACAGGGTCGCACACACATATACACGCACACATATACACACACACACACACACACACACACATTGTACACTGATATTTAAAGAGCAAACATCAATAACAGACAAGAGACGTCCAGCGGTCGACTCCTCACTGGCTTCTTGTGTATAGCAGAGGCAGTGGTGAGGAGGAAGAGAGGAGGAGGGGAGAGTAGGGAGAGACAGATGGAGGAAAAGAGAGGAGGTGGAAAGAAGAAGAAGGAAGAGAGAGGAATAAATAAAGAGAAAAAGGAGAGGAGAGAGAGAGAGAGAGAGGTGAGACACATAGAGAGAGAGAGAAGAAGAGAAAGGCTATAGGCACGGAGAGAAGAATAAGGGGAAGAGAGATAGGGTAAGGGAAAGAAAGAGGCAGAGAGAGAGAGACAGAGAGAGAGAGAGAGAGAGAGAGAGAGCTTCACACACACACACACACACACACACCCATTCTTCACACCCATTTACAACTGGACTCAGACTGTGAAATTAACGCTGAACATTTTCTAACTCAACAACCAGATTCACAAAGGAACTGCATGAGGAGACAAAAAAACCCACTTCCCCCTAAAACTGGTGATGTGAAGACCTGCCTCACTCAAGCTACGACACAACGATGGAGATTCTCAAAGCACCGGAATGAAAGATTTAACTCAGAATTGAATAGAGAGAAGGTGTTTTACTGCATTTATTTATACATTAAGATAAATTC
>NW_024739526.1:0-15916 GCF_018991925.1 Homarus americanus
GTTTATTGAAAGAGCTTGGCAGCCAGAAGACTGAAAATATACAGTTACATATTTGGGGAATGGGTTACGAATTACAAATAATATACAAGTAACATGAGTGACACAAATAAGACATATAATAACTAGCTGGGGAAAAGCTCAAACTACAGTTCATTTCAACATAGTGACAGTGCAAGGAGTAGTGTTTACTGGGAGTGAGTACACTGATTTATTACAAGTTATCGATAATTTTTACAATGGTTGGGACTGGGCTGTTCATATAGCGATCAGTTCGTGCACGTATGGGCTGGATGCGGTTGTGGTGTCGAAGAGCAATTCTCGGACTAGGGATCTCAGGTGGTAGTAGGAGCCGGTGTCGGGGATGGTGTAGAAGCTTCTTACCAAATTTGCAGATGAGGTCGTGGTGATGGTCAGTGAGAGTCTAAAGGGTTGGTCAGTGTGTTGAGCGCTTCTTGATATGTGGAGTAGGAAGGGTAGAGAATAATCTTGCATGGCCTCTTTTGCACTTTTTCGAGGTGTTTACGTTGTGTGGCATTTAGGGAGGAAGACCAGGTGGAGGAGGCATAGGTGAGCTTGGGAAGTATGAATGTTGTGTAAACACTGAGGAGCTCGTGTGCAGGACCACCGAGGGACTTGAGTCGGCGTAGGAGGTGGAGACGGAAACTGGAGGATTTGATAACTTCACTGCCGTGTGGTTTCTAATTTAGTTTGTTGTCTATATGTATGTGTGTGTGTGTGTGTGTGTATATACTACTGTACTTTTTAGATCCTCCTACGCAACCTAACCTATTATAGTTAAGTATAGTAGGCTATACACTATTTTGTTAGTATGTGTTATAAAATGAAATTGCATGTTATTATTATTAATATTATTATTATTAATATTATTATTATTATTATTATTAGTAGTAGTATTATTATTATTATTATTGTTATTATTATTACTTGCTAATATAATACTAAGTTGCCCGCCAGATTTCCTCAGAGATGGGAGGAGCACATTGGCTGCGGTGTTGTTTATACTCCGCCCGATTACTGATTCCTATTCACCGAGCCAGAGCTGGCGGGCGGCGTGTTATGTGCCACGTTTTGTTTCCCATTGGGCGTACCGCTCAGCTGGGGAGTAGGAGATTTCATAAAAAGAAAGTTTGAGTGGAGAGCACACCTTTTCCTTCACATACAGTTATCTTAGACCATCTACTAGTATAATAGTTTGCACAAAAATACTCTACACTCTTTCTAGGTTGTTGCTATTTTTTTTTTTTTTTTTTTTGACTTCTCATCAGATTGTGCATTCAACTAATATACACTATTAGTGTGTTTATTATTATGTTTTATAGTATTATTTCGTATAATATTGGGTAACACAATTAGAGTCACTAGTATAGTATATTATTGGGGTTTATAGCAGTTTGTGGTCTAATAGTATCATGCTTTATGAGTGGTGTTCTATGTAGTGATGATTAGGCAATAAAATATGCTTTGGGTGTTTATAGCAGTTTTTGTGGTCTACTAGTATCATGCTTTATGGGTGGTGTTCTATGTAGTGATGATTAGGCCATAAAATATGCTTTTGGTTTATTGCTAACAAAATATACTTTGCTCTACCGCTGTCGTGCAAAACATGGTGAAACTTACATACACCGTTAATAAAGTATTGATGGAAGAAGAAGAAGAAGAAGAAGAAGAAGAAGAAGAAGAAGAAGAAGAAGAAGAAGAAGAAGTAAGAGGAAGAATTGTGGAGGGAATGAACAGTGAGACAATGTAAAGCCTCCGGGATGGCGGCAGCGTTTCTGTTATTAATATATAATAAGACAATAGGAAAATATGTTGTTGTCTCTACCTGTATTATTACCTTTGCGATAGCATGGTTCAATTTTGGGAGGACAGAGGAAGGAGCAGGAGGTTAGGAAGGGAGAGATAGGGTCTGTGATCCTCGGGTCACCACTCCTCGGATTGTGTCAGTTCAAGTTTAGAAGCTCCAACAACTTTCCCTGAATACGAATTCGCAACCTTTCGATTTACAACAGGTACCTACTTACTGCTACAGTAGGTAGGTGAACAGGGACCAAGGGGGCTAGGAATAGTGTCCAAACAACTTGCTCCTGCCTGCCTGTGTGATGTAGTCGTGGCCAGAATTAGGTTAGGATACAGACACATCTGGCAAGTTAGTCACGCTGTGCCCATACCGGAACACTCAGCATGTAAACTTTGTGATACACCTTTAAAGCACTATATTATTGAATGTGACACTGTCAAAGACTTCAGGCCACCTCACTTATTGTATCTTGAACTATGTCATTACTTCATTGAGGACATTACATTCTTGCTCTTTATCCCAAATTGGCTAGCCCACACTGGTAAATGTGTACTGTACTGTCAATGAATCTGATGTATTTCTTTGTGTATGAACCTGACTGAAAATAAGGTCGCCTCCCTTGCTGCTGCTGCTAAAGCTGCTGCTGCTGCTTCTTGCGCCCTTCTAAGTCCCGTTTAAGTCCCCCACCCCAGGCCCCCACAACCGCCCTTCACATCTACACCATTCTAAAACATTTACACTCAATTTCCACAGAGTGTTATCCTGCAAAACGTTGATGTCGTATATTTCTCTCTTTAAGTGATATCCTGTGGCTCCGAAAGGAGCCTGTTTGGTTAGGTTGTCTTGTGTGAACGAACCTTGGGTTCTTATTTCTTCTCTGTCTTCTTGGGGAGGAGCACAGCTTGGATGTTAGGAAGGACACCCCCTTGGGCAATGGTGACTCCAGACAGGAGCTTGTTCAGCTCCTCGTCATTGCGAATGGCAAGCTGAAGATGACGCGGGATAATGCGGGTCTTCTTGTTGTCGCGGGCGGCGTTACCGGCCAGCTCGAGCACTTCTGCTGCCAGGTACTCCATGACGGCTGCAAGGTACACAGGGGCACCTGCACCAACACGCTCAGCATAGTTGCCTTTACGCAAGAGACGGTGGATCCTACCCACGGGGAACTGGAGTCCGGCCCTGCTAGAACGGGACTTTGACTTGCCCTTCACCTTGCCTCCCTTGCCGCGTCCTGACATGTTGCTGCTGCTGCTTTTCGTGATAGGAGTTAAATTTCCGCCCGCCACCTTGGTCTTTTATACCAAGCTCAGGATCAGGCCAGGTGGCCGTCTCGCGGACCCAACCAATGTAAGAGAGCCGTAGCTGCAGCCAGTCTGATCCTGAGCGGCCCGCTCGGTATATAAGGAAAAGTTAGTCGGGCCAGTTTTCAATTCTCTCGCTCCGCGCCACGAGTAACTGTGCCGCCATGCCTCCCAAAACTTCCGGAAAGGCTGCCAAGAAGGCTGGAAAGGCCCAGAAGGCCATTGCCAAGGGTGACAAGAAGAAGAAGCGCAGGAGGAAGGAAAGCTACAGCATCTACATCTACAAGGTACTGAAGCAAGTGCACCCCGACACAGGAGTCTCCTCCAAAGCTATGTCCATCATGAACTCTTTCGTGAACGACATCTTCGAGCGCATCGCTGCCGAGGCTTCCCGCCTGGCGCACTACAACAAACGCTCCACCATTACAAGTCGGGAAATCCAGACAGCTGTCCGACTCTTGCTGCCCGGTGAACTGGCCAAGCATGCCGTGTCTGAGGGCACCAAGGCTGTCACCAAGTACACCTCTTCCAAGTAAGAGGTTACTTGTGCACAACAAACACGCCATCCCACTACTACAACTTAATCGGCTCCATCGGAGCCACAGTTACATGTTAAAGAGACAGTTACCGACAGTGATATATTGAGAGGGAAATAAAAAAAAAAAAAAATTATAATAATCTGCATTCTCTATTGGCGTAGAAACCGGACTAAATCGAAACATAATAAATAAATAAATAAATTCTGCGTGGAGTACTTTTACACCCACTGCAAAGTGACATACATGGAGTGTGTTTGGGCTTCATTTCATGTTTGCAGCACGCCTATTTCATGTAAACAATTTATTTTATTTTATTGTATTTTATTGTATTTTCTTTTATTTTATTTATTTATTTTATTTATTTATTTACTTACTTATTCTTTATATATTTATTTGTTACTAGCTCTTGTTTGTTGCACCCACCCACCTCCCGAATTGATGACCTACTATACATTCGTGCCTGCACGAATGTTACCAACTTACCGTTAGGCGATTTGGGTAACCGAAATTAACGCTCTCCTACCACCAACCATTTCGATTGTCATGACAATTATCTTCAGAACAGTTCTTTGGCCCTGAGAAGGGCCGAGTTATAGATGTCTGGTAGGTTTTGTTGTGCTTTTGGTTTTTCCCCAAGGAAGAGGACTTAAGCACGCTCTCCGCGGATGCGCCGGGCCAGCTGGATGTCCTTGGGCATGATGGTAACGCGCTTGGCGTGAATGGCACACAGGTTGGTGTCCTCGAAAAGACCCACCAGGTAAGCCTCAGAGGCTTCCTGCAGAGCCATGACGGCAGACGACTGGAAGCGCAGGTCAGTCTTGAAATCCTGGGCGATCTCACGCACCAGGCGCTGGAAGGGCAGCTTCCTGATGAGTAGCTCTGTGCTCTTCTGGTAACGACGGATCTCACGAAGGGCGACGGTTCCGGGCCTGTAACGATGGGGCTTCTTGACACCACCGGTGGCTGGGGCGGACTTGCGAGCTGCCTTGGTGGCAAGCTGCTTCCGTGGAGCCTTGCCTCCAGTGGACTTGCGGGCAGTCTGTTTAGTACGGGCCATCTCGACGACGAAATAGTCAATACGGGCGGCCCGGCAGGCGGGCGGGCTTATATACAGACATTCTCCACCTCAGTGGCCACCTCATTGCCACGAGTGCCGCATGCGTCATCCGCAAGCTACGCCCCACCTCCAAGAGGGAGGGACGGCCTTGGATGAACGATACTACCGCTGCGTCCACAGCACGCCACCTACTCCCACCAAACCGTGGGCGAAGCCACACCAGGACCACCTGTAGTAGCAACCACAACAACATGACTGGACGAGGCAAAGGAGGCAAGGGACTTGGAAAGGGTGGCGCCAAGCGTCATCGTAAGGTGCTTCGTGACAACATCCAGGGTATCACCAAGCCCGCCATTCGTCGTCTAGCTCGGCGTGGAGGTGTTAAACGTATATCCGGCCTCATCTACGAGGAGACCCGCGGCGTCCTCAAGGTGTTTCTGGAGAACGTCATCCGTGACGCCGTCACCTACACCGAGCACGCAAAAAGGAAGACCGTCACCGCCATGGATGTGGTGTATGCCCTGAAACGGCAGGGCCGCACCCTTTATGGTTTTGGTGGTTAATCAACCTGATGGACGGGCGCACACCACCACCACCACCACGACAAACAAATATACGGACCTAATTTTAGGTCCACATTTAAATCGCTAAAGAGTTGGTTAGACACTGAGTAAATCGTTGAAAATATATCCAATAACATGATCCTCTCTAATTCTGGACTTGTGGTATGAGTATAGGTTGTGTGTGAACGTGTTGGAACCACTTCCTAATAATTGTCAGTCAGTCAGTCAACATTCACCTAACCTCCAGGTACCTCACCTAACTTCCTGTAGCGTCACCGAACCTCACGAAATGTAACCCAATGTAGTTTATAATCTATCCTAACATGACATAACATAACCACGCACTATATTACTTCGGTAAGAGTAATGAGTTTTAATACACAAAGTTGCAGTTATCATTCATTCATACATACATACATACATACATACATACATACATACATACATACATAACATAACATGCTAGTGGCAGGGGGGATTGAAGTGAATTTTAGGAGGATAGAATAGGTGCAGTGGCTAAACAGCGCTTGCGTGAGGGACTTTAAGCAGCAACTCGCCTGGATGCGGCAGGATAGAGTCAGGTCAAGCGTCCGGTGCATGTTGGGTTCCGCCATGGTTTCTCAGTGTTTGGTCGGCTTGATTGTGTGTGTTGTTTTCTTGTTTGGAGGAAATGTCTTGGTATTCTTCTTCTTAGCTTGAAGTTGATTTTCTTCTAACTCTTCTCCTCTTGTTGTTCGTCTTCCTCGTGTCTGCTATCATTCTGTAAAGACTCTCTATATGTATGTAGGTATGAGTGAGTAACAGTTGCCGGTTACAGTGATACTTCATATTCGCTGGTGTTGTACTGTATGGCTTCGGTATTGCTTAATATACAAACGGCACCGTTAGGGGATTGAGGTATTTAAAAACCAGCCTGCATTACTTATATATAGAAATAAATAATGTGGCTTGGACAATAATGACGACTACTCTCTCCTACCTTCCCCAAACAAGGGCTTTTCGAAAGTATACATTGGACACAAATGACTTAGTACATCAT
This sequence comes from Homarus americanus, assembly GCF_018991925.1. NCBI lineage: Eukaryota > Metazoa > Arthropoda > Malacostraca > Decapoda > Nephropidae > Homarus > Homarus americanus. The sequence goes on from NW_024739526.1 coordinate 6,319, forward strand.
AAATTGGTGGTTTAACAAAAGCCCTCATTAGAGAAAGGTGAAGGAGCACACAGTGAACATACAGATTAATGTTTGCACGCGTAGATCATGTAAGGTGAGATGTTGAACACCAGACACGTAGTGTAGTAACTCCCTCACAGATGGCGTTATGAGGGGCCTGATGATGTAGCAGTTACCTCACAGATGGTGTTATGAGGAAATTCGCATGATGATGCTGTAGCAAAACATTCACTACGTGTTGTCGTAGCATCTTGGGGACACCACGTGGTCGACATGACTCACTCATTCAAGTGGGTGAGGTGTGGTCCCAGGCCTCTCTATCGTGGAGTCTCAGGGGAAGTATAACTGGGTACCTGGGACCTCACTGTGTGAAGGTGGTTAGCTAGCTTGGGTAAGACTCAACTGCCGAGTTGTTTTTCACTGAGTTAAGCACTGTTCACCACTATTCATCACTGGTTCCATTCATTGGCCAAATGAGATAGTACCTTATGGCAAGAACTTGTTGATAGTCCGCTGGGGAGGAGGGTTCAGGGGAGTGAGTTGGTATGGGCCAACATATAAATAATAATAATAATAATAATAATAATTAACGGTTTATTGAAAGAGCTTGGCAGCCAGAAGACTGAAAATATACAGTTACATATTTGGGGAATGGGTTACGAATTACAAATAATATACAAGTAACATGAGTGACACAAATAAGACATATAATAACTAGCTGGGGAAAAGCTCAAACTACAGTTCATTTCAACATAGTGACAGTGCAAGGAGTAGTGTTTACTGGGAGTGAGTACACTGATTTATTACAAGTTATCGATAATTTTTACAATGGTTGGGACTGGGCTGTTCTTATAGCGATCAGTTCGTGCACGTATGGGCTGGGCTGGATGCGGTTGTGGTGTCGAAGAGCAATTCTCGGACTAGGGATCTCAGGTGGTAGTAGGAGCCGGTGTCGGGGATGGTGTAGAAGCTTCTTACCAAATTTGCAGATGAGGTCGTGGTGATGGTCAGTGAGAGTCTAAAGGGTCAGTGTGTTGAGCGCTTCTTGATATGTGGAGTAGGAAGGGTAGAGAATAATCTTGCATGGCCTCTTTTGCACTTTTTCGAGGTGTTTACGTTGTGTGGCATTTAGGGAGGAAGACCAGGTGGAGGAGGCATAGGTGAGCTTGGGAAGTATGAATGTTGTGTAAACACTGAGGAGCTCGTGTGCAGGACCACCGAGGGACTTGAGTCGGCGTAGGAGGTGGAGACGGAAACTGGAGGATTTGATAACTTCACTGACGTGTGGTTTCTAATTTAGTTTGTTGTCTATATGTATGTGTGTGTGTGTGTGTGTGTGTGTGTGTGTGTGTGTGTGTGTATACTACTGTACTTTTTAGATCCTCCTACGCAACCTAACCTATTATAGTTAAGTATAGTAGGCTATACACTATTTTGTTAGTATGTGTTATAAAATGAAATTGCATGTTATTATTATTAATATTATTATTATTAATATTATTATTATTATTATTATTATTATTATTAGTAGTAGTAGTAGTAGTATTATTATTATTATTGTTATTATTATTACATGCTAATATAATACTAAGTTGCCCGCCAGATTTCCTCAGAGATGGGAGGAGCACATTGGCGGCGGTGTTGTTTATACTCCGCCCGATTACTGATTCCTATTCACCGAGCCAGAGCTGGCGGGCGGCGTGTTATGTGCCACGTTTTGTTTCCCATTGGGCGTACCGCTCAGCTGGGGAGTAGGAGATTTCATAAAAAGAAAGTTTGAGTGGAGAGCACACCTTTTCCTTCACATACAGTTATCTTAGACCATCTACTAGTATAATAGTTTGCACAAAAATACTCTACACTCTTTCTAGGTTGTTGCTATTTTTTTTTTTTTTTTTTTGACTTCTCATCAGATTGTGCATTCAACTAATATACACTATTAGTGTGTTTATTATTATGTTTTATAGTATTATTTCGTATAATATTGGGTAACACAATTATAGTCACTAGTATAGTATATTATTGGGGTTTATAGCAGTTTGTGGTCTAATAGTATCATGCTTTATGAGTGGTGTTCTATGTAGTGATGATTAGGCAATAAAATATGCTTTGGGTGTTTATAGCAGTTTGTGGTCTACTAGTATCATGCTTTATGGGTGGTGTTCTATGTAGTGATGATTAGGCCATAAAATATGCTTTTGGTTTATTGCTAACAAAATATACTTTGCTCTACCGCTGTCGTGCAAAACATGGTGAAACTTACATACACCGTTAATAAAGTATTCATGGAAGAAGAAGAAGAAGAAGAAGAAGAAGAAGAAGAAGAAGAAGAAGAAGAAGAAGAAGAAGAAGTACGAGGAAGAATTGTGGAGGGAATGAACAGTGAGACAATGTAAAGCCTCCGGGATGGCGGCAGCGTTTCTGTTATTAATATATAATAAGACAATAGGAAAATATGTTGTTGTCTCTACCTGTATTATTACCTTTGCGATAGCATGGTTCAATTTTGGGAGGACAGAGGAAGGAGCAGGAGGTTAGGAAGGGAGAGATAGTGTCTGTGATCCTCGGGTCACCACTCCTCGGATTGTGTCAGTTCAAGTTTAGAAGCTCCAACAACTTTCCCTGAATACGAATTGGCAACCTTTCGATTTACAACAGGTACCTACTTACTGCTACAGTAGGTAGGTGAACAGGGACCAAGGGGGCTAGGAATAGTGTCCAAACAACTTGCTCCTGCCTGCCTGTGTGATGTAGTCGTGGCCAGAATTAGGTTAGGATACAGACACATCTGGCAAGTTAGTCACGCTGTACCCATACCGGAACACTCAGCATGTAAACTTTGTGATACACCTTTAAAGCACTACTATATTATTGAATGTGACACTGTCAAAGACTTCAGGCCACCTCACTTATTGTATCTTGAACTATGTCATTACTTCATTGAGGACATTACATTCTTGCTCTTTATCCCAAATTGGCTAGCCCACACTGGTAAATGTGTACTGTACTGTCAATGAATCTGATGTATTTCTTTGTGTATGAACCTGACTGAAAATAAGGTCGCCTCCCTTGCTGCTGCTGCTGCTAAAGCTGCTTCTGCGCGCTTCTAAGTCCCGTTTAAGTCCCCCACCCCAGGCCCCCACAACCGCCCTTCACATCTACACCATTCTAAAACATTTTCACTCAATTTCCACAATACTATGCTAATTACACGTAAAATAGAGTGTTATCCTGCAAAACGTTGATGTCGTATATTTCTCTCTTTAAGTGATATCCTGTGGCTCCGAAAGGAGCCTGTTTGGTTAGGTTGTCTTGTGTGAACGAACCTTGGGTTCTTATTTCTTCTCTGTCTTCTTGGGGAGGAGCACAGCTTGGATGTTAGGAAGGACACCCCCTTGGGCAATGGTGACTCCAGATAGGAGCTTGTTCAGCTCCTCGTCATTGCGAATGGCAAGCTGAAGATGACGCGGGATAATGCGGGTCTTCTTGTTGTCGCGGGCGGCGTTACCGGCCAGCTCGAGCACTTCTGCTGCCAGGTACTCCATGACGGCTGCAAGGTACACAGGGGCACCTGCACCAACACGCTCAGCATAGTTGCCTTTACGCAAGAGACGGTGGATCCTACCCACGGGGAACTGGAGTCCGGCCCTGCTAGAACGGGACTTTGACTTGCCCTTCACTTTGCCTCCCTTGCCGCGTCCTGACATGTTGCTGCTGCTGCTTTTCGTGATAGGAGTTAAATTTCCGCCCGCCACCTTGGTCTTTTATACCAAGCTCAGGATCAGGCCAGGTGGCCGTCTCGCGGACCCAACCAATGTAAGAGAGCCGTAGCTGCAGCCAGTCTGATCCTGAGCGGCCCGCTCGGTATATAAGGAAAAGTTAGTCGGGCCAGTTTTCAATTCTCTCGCTCCGCGCCACGAGTAACTGTGCCGCCATGCCTCCCAAAACTTCCGGAAAGGCTGCCAAGAAGGCTGGAAAGGCCCAGAAGGCCATTGCCAAGGGTGACAAGAAGAAGAAGCGCAGGAGGAAGGAAAGCTACAGCATCTACATCTACAAGGTACTGAAGCAAGTGCACCCCGACACAGGAGTCTCCTCCAAAGCTATGTCCATCATGAACTCTTTCGTGAACGACATCTTCGAGCGCATCGCTGCCGAGGCTTCCCGCCTGGCGCACTACAACAAACGCTCACCATTACAAGTCGGGAAATCCAGACAGCTGTCCGACTCTTGCTGCCCGGTGAACTGGCCAAGCATGCCGTGTCTGAGGGCACCAAGGCTGTCACCAAGTACCCCTCTTCCAAGTAAGAGGTTACTTGTGCACAACAAACACGCCATCCCACTACTACAACTTAATCGGCTCCATCGGAGCCACAGTTACATGTTAAAGAGACAGTTACCGACAGTGATATATTGAGAGGGAAATAAAAAAAAAAAAAAATTATAATAATCTGCATTCTCTATTGGCGTAGAAACCGGACTAAATCGAAACATAATAAATAAATAAATAAATTCTGCGTGGAGTACTTTTACACCCACTGCAAAGTGACATACATGGAGTGTGTTTGGGCTTCATTTCATGTTTGCAGCACGCCTATTTCATGTAAACAATTTATTTTATTTTATTGTATTTTATTGTATTTTATTTTATTTTATTTATTTATTTACTTACTTATTCTTTATATATTTATTTGTTACTAGCTCTTGTTTGTTGCACCCACCCACCTCCCGAATTGATGACCTACTATACATTCGTGCCTGCACGAATGTTACCAACTTACCGTTAGGCGATTTGGGTAACCGAAATTAACGCGCTCCTACCACCAACCATTTCGATTGTCATGACAATTATCTTCAGAACAGTTCTTTGGCCCTGAGAAGGGCCGAGTTATAGATGTCTGGTAGGTTTTGTTGTGCTTTTTCTTTTTCCCCAAGGAAGAGGACTTAAGCACGCTCTCCGCGGATGCGCCGGGCCAGCTGGATGTCCTTGGGCATGATGGTAACGCGCTTGGCGTGAATGGCACACAGGTTGGTGTCCTCGAAAAGACCCACCAGGTAAGCCTCAGAGGCTTCCTGCAGAGCCATGACGGCAGACGACTGGAAGCGCAGGTCAGTCTTGAAATCCTGGGCGATCTCACGCACCAGGCGCTGGAAGGGCAGCTTCCTGATGAGTAGCTCTGTGCTCTTCTGGTAACGACGGATCTCACGAAGGGCGACGGTTCCGGGCCTGTAACGATGGGGCTTCTTGACACCACCGGTGGCTGGGGCGGACTTGCGAGCTGCCTTGGTGGCAAGCTGCTTCCGTGGAGCCTTGCCTCCAGTGGACTTGCGGGCAGTCTGTTTAGTACGGGCCATCTCGACGACGAAATAGTAAATACGGGCGGCCTGGCAGGCGGGCGGGCTTATATACAGACATTCTCCACCTCAGTGGCCACCTCATTGGCCACGAGTGCCGCATGCGTCATCCGCAAGCTACGCCCCACCTCCAAGAGGGAGGGACGGCCTTGGATGAACGATACTACCGCTGCGTCCACAGCACGCCACCTACTCCCACCAAACCGTGGGCGAAGCCACACCAGGACCACCTGTAGTAGCAACCACAACAACATGACTGGACGAGGCAAAGGAGGCAAGGGACTTGGAAAGGGTGGCGCCAAGCGTCATCGTAAGGTGCTTCGTGACAACATCCAGGGTATCACCAAGCCCGCCATTCGTCGTCTAGCTCGGCGTGGAGGTGTTAAACGTATATCCGGCCTTATCTACGAGGAGACCCGCGGCGTCCTCAAGGTGTTTCTGGAGAACGTCATCCGTGACGCCGTCACCTACACCGAGCACGCAAAAAGGAAGACCGTCACCGCCATGGATGTGGTGTATGCCCTGAAACGGCAGGGCCGCACCCTTTATGGTTTTGGTGGTTAATCAACCTGATGGACGGGCGCACACCACCACCACCACCACGACAAACAAATATACGGACCTAATTTTATGTCCACATTTAAATCGCTAAAGAGTTGGTTAGACACTGAATAAATCGTTGAAAATATATCCAATAACATGATCCTCTCTAATTCTGGACTTGTGGTATGAGTATAGGTTGTGTGTGAACGTGTTGGAACCACTTCCTAATAATTGTCAGTCAGTCAGTCAACATTCACCTAACCTCCAGGTACCTCACCTAACTTCCTGTAGCGTCACCGAACCTCACGAAATGTAACCCAATGTAGTTTTTAATCTATCCTAACATGACATAACATAACCACGCACTATATTACTTCGGTAAGAGTAATGAGTTTTAATACGCAAAGTTGCAGTTATCATTCATTCATACATACATACATACATACATACATACATACATACATACATACATAACATAACATGCTAGTGGCAGGGGGGAATGAAGTGAATTTTAGGAGGATAGAATAGGTGCAGTGGCTAAACAGCGCTTGCGTGAGGGACTTTAAGCAGCAACTCGCCTGGATGCGGCAGGATAGAGTCAGGTCAAGCGTCCGGTGCATGTTGGGTTTCGCCATGGTTTCTCAGTGTTTGGTCGGCTTGATTGTGTGTGTTGTTTTCTTGTTTGGAGGAAATGTCTTGGTATTCTTCTTCTTAGCTTGAAGTTGATTTTCTTCTAACTCTTCTCCTCTTGTTGTTCGTCTTCCTCGTGTCTGCTATCATTCTGTAAAGACTCTCTATATGTATGTAGGTATGAGTGAGTAACAGTTGCCGGTTACAGTGATACTTCATATTCGCTGGTGTTGTACTGTATGGCTTCGGTATTTCTTAATATACAAACGGCACCGTTAGGGGATTGAGGTATTTAAAAACCAGCCTGCATTACTTATATATAGAAATAAATAATGTGGCTTGGACAATAATGACGACTACTCTCTCCTACCTTCCCCAAACAAGGGCTTTTCGAAAGTATACATTGGACACAAATGACTTAGTACATCATAAATTGGTGGTTTAACAAAAGCCCTCATTAGAGAAAGGTGAAGGAGCACACAGTGAACATACAGATTAATGTTTGCACGCGTAGATCATGTAAGGTGAGATGTTGAACACCAGACACGTAGTGTAGTAACTCCCTCACAGATGGCGTTATGAGGGCCTGATGATGTAGCAGTTACCTCACAGATGGTGTTATGAGGAAATTCACATGATGATGCTGTAGCAAAACATTCACTACGTGTTGTCGTAGCATCTTGGGGACACCACGTGGTCGACATGACTCACTCATTCAAGTGGGTGAGGTGTGGTCCCAGGCCTCTCTATCGTGGAGTCTCAGGGGAAGTATAACTGGGTACCTGGGACCTCACTGTGTGAAGGTGGTTAGCTAGCTTGGGTAAGACTCAACTGCCGAGTTGTTTTTCACTGAGTTAAGCACTGTTCACCACTATTCATCACTGGTTCCATTCCTTGGCCAAATGAGATAGTACCTTATGGCAAGAACTTGTTGATAGTCAGCTGGGGAGGAGGGTTCAGGGGAGTGAGTTGGTATGGGCCAACATATAAATAATAATAATAATAATAATAATAATAATAATTAACGGTTTATTGAAAGAGCTTGGCAGCCAGAAGACTGAAAATATACAGTTACATATTTGGGGAATGGATTACGAATTACAAATAATATACAAGTAACATGAGTGACACAAATAAGACATATAATAACTAGCTGGGGAAAAGCTCAAACTACAGTTCATTTCAACATAGTGACAGTGCAAGGAGTAGTGTTTACTGGGAGTGAGTACACTGATTTATTACAAGTTATCGATAATTTTTACAATGGTTGGGACTGGGCTGTTCTTATAGCGATCAGTTCGTGCACGTATGGGCTGGATGCGGTTGTGGTGTCGAAGAGCAATTCTCGGACTAGGGATCTCAGATGGTAGTAGGAGCCGGTGTAGAAGCTTCTTACCAAATTTGCAGATGAGGTCGTGGTGATGGTCAGTGAGAGTCTAAAGGGTCAGTGTGTTGAGCGCTTCTTGATATGTGGAGTAGGAAGGGTAGAGAATAATCTTGCATGGCCTCTTTTGCACTTTTTCGAGGTGTTTACGTTGTGTGGCATTTAGGGAGGAAGACCAGGTGGAGGAGGCATAGGTGAGCTTGGGAAGTATGAATGTTGTGTAACCACTGAGGAGCTCGTGTGCAGGACCACCGAGGGACTTGAGTCGGCGTAGGAGGTGGAGACGGAAACTGGAGGATTTGATAACTTCACTGACGTGTGGTTTCTAATTTAGTTTGTTGTCTATATGTATGTGTGTGTGTGTGTGTGTGTGTGTGTGTGTATACTACTGTACTTTTTAGATCCTCCTACGCAACCTAACCTATTATAGTTAAGTATAGTAGGCTATACACTATTTTGTTAGTATGTGTTATAAAATGTAATTGCATGTTATTATTATTAATATTATTATTATTAATATTATTATTAGTAGCTAATGTGTGTAGTAATATTATTGTGTGTGTGCAAGATTGCCCCTTGAATTTCCTCAGAGATGGGAGGAGCACATTGGCGGCGGTGTTGTTTATACTCCGCCCGATTACTGATTCCTATTCACCGAGCCAGAGCTGGCGGGCGGCGTGTTATGTGCCACGTTTTGTTTCCCATTGGGCGTACCGCTCAGCTGGGGAGTAGGAGATTTCATAAAAAGAAAGTTTGAGTGGAGAACACACCTTTTCCTTCACATACAGTTATCTTAGACCATCTACTAGTATAATAGTTTGCACAAAAATACTCTACACTCTTTATAGGTTATTGTTATGTTGTTGTTTTTTTTTTTGACTTCTCATCAGATTGTGCATTCAACTAATATACACTAATAGTGTGTTTATTATTATGTTTTATAGTATTATTTCGTATAATATTGGGTAACACAATTATAGTCACTAGTATAGTATATTATTGGGGTTTATAGCAGTTTGTGGTCTAATAGTATCATGCTTTATGAGTGGTGTTCTATGTAGTGATGATTAGGCAATAAAATATGCTTTGGGTGTTTATAGCAGTTTTTGTGGTCTACTAGTATCATGCTTTATGGGTGGTGTTCTATGTAGTGATGATTAGGCCATAAAATATGCTTTTGGTTTATTGCTAACAAAATATACTTTGCTCTACCGCTGTCGTGCAAAACATGGTGAAAATTACATACACCGTTAATAAAGTATTCATGGAAGAAGAAGAAGAAGAAGAAGAAGAAGAAGAAGAAGTACGAGGTAGAATTGTGGAGGGAATGAACAGTGAGACAATGTAAAGCCTCCGGGATGGCGGCAGCGTTTCTGTTATTAATATATAATAAGACAATAGGAAAATATGTTGTTGTCTCTACCTGTATTATTACCTTTGCGATAGCATGGTTCAATTTGGGGAGGACAGAGGAAGGAGCAGGAGGTTAGGAAGGGAGAGATAGTGTCTGTGATCCTCGGGTCACCACTCCTCGGATTGTGTCAGTTCAAGTTTAGAAGCTCCAACAACTTTCCCTGAATACGAATTGGCAACCTTTCGATTTACAACAGGTACCTACTTACTGCTACAGTAGGTAGGTGAACAGGGACCAAGGGGGCTAGGAAGAGTGTCCAAACAACTTGCTCCTGC
>NW_024739527.1:0-14017 GCF_018991925.1 Homarus americanus
AACAAAGGCCCCTCATTGAGTATAACAAAGTCCCCTGGTCGAGTATAACAAACTCCCCTGGTCGAGTATAACAAAGCTCCCTGATCGAGTATAACAAAGTCCCCTAATCGAGTATAACAAAGGCCCCTGATCGAGTTAAACAAAGGCCCCTGATCGAGTATAACAAAATCCGATGATCGAGTATAACAAACTCCCCTGGTCGAGTATAACAAAGTCCCCTGAACGATTATAACAAAGGCCCCTGATCGAGTATAACAAAGTTCCCTGATCGTGTATAACAAAGCCCCCTCATCGAGTATAACAAAGTCCCCTGATAGAGTATAACAATAGGGTGTGTCATAGGAGGGAAGATCAGCTAAGACTAAGGGCCCATCACTTTTTTGGTAGATTTTAGTATATATAAACAGAAAATAATTTCAGTTTCAATATTTTGCAACCTTTTGCTAGGTAAATTTTAGCGTGAAATTTATCGAAAATCTAACGTACAGCTGCATTAGTGCATTGCAATTAAATAGTGAACATTGCTTTCTGACTTCATTCCTTAACAACCCAACTAACAATATTTTTTTCTGTTTCAGATTCTGATGCATTTATAAGTTGATAATATTTGCGATGGCTGCTTGTGTCAGGACGAGGAACCAAAATCCAGCCATCTCAGTCACTATCTTGGGTCTGGAAGGCTCTGAAGTCAGATTGCCTACATTGAGAATGCTTTGAGATGCGGGGGTTTAATCAGGCAAATCAGTGAAAAGAACCAAAGACTTTACACAAACAAAGACATTGCCAGTGATATGACCAAAGCTGTCTTGGCACAGTACACTCTGGCTAACGCTCAGTTCAAGCCTCCAGTCATAACAAGTCAGAAGAAGATTAGTGAGAGACTGCTAGCCAGTTGGAAAAGGCAAGTATATCTCTCTTGGGAGAGGAAAACTTGCAGTTAAGGACAGCTTTGCCAAGCAACTGGACCAGTTATTTGACATAATTACTTGCAAGTTACCAATTGTTCTCTGTCTGAGTTTGGATGCGATCGTGACTGTAAATCCGGGCCCACATCTCACTGTATTTGCAAGCGTGAACTGAAGATTCCTGTGATCGAACTGGCATTTGTCAAAGCACAGAGAGAGAAGACTGGCAGTATAGGGGCTCTCATGATTTCTAGCCAAGATATTCCGGAGTCCAAGAGACAGGAGGCTGCCACAGAGAGACAGAAGAGGAGAAGAATTGCCGAGGAAAAGAGGCTTGAGAAGGCCCAGGGTGAGGTAAAAAGGCCGATGATTGGAGTCAAGCTGATTCAGAGTTTAATGACTTCCCCATGGCTGATCCGAGTGCTGACCAGGAGAATGGTGACTTTGTCCCTAACCCAGAAAATAATGATCCCAAACCTTCCAGGCATAAGATTCGAAATAGGAAAGATATCCCGAGCATAGCTCTGGCCAGCATACGACACCACACTGGTCTCAGAGAAACTGTAGAGATAGCAACAGCTGCCTGGATTGACGGTGGTTTGATAACACCTGATGATGTTCACCTGGTGATAGATCATAACAAAGTAAGGAGAGCTCAGGAGAAACTTGTCAGTAACCTAGAAGAGGAGTTTGATAAGGGGATAAGAGAAAATGGAATCAATTATTTGTTCTTTGATGGGAGAAGGGATGACACTAAAGTGTTCATGAAAGTTGGAGATTCTGACAAGTTGTTCCCTGCCATGGTGAAGGAGGAACACTACTCATGCTGCAGTGAGCCAGGAGGGAAGTATTTGTGGCATTTCACTCCAGAAAAAGATGACATCAGGAAACCAGCTGAGATAGTGGCAGATAACATTGTGAACTGGCTCAGAGAGAAGAACGTAGACCAGACCCTGCAGGCCATTGGAGGGGACAGCACCAACACGAACACAGGGTGGCAAGGGGGGTCATACAGTGGATAGAGCGGAAGATTGGGAGGAAGCTGGTCTGGATTGTTTGTGACCTCCACACCAACGAGTTGCCACTCAGACATCTGATCCAGGAGCTGGATGGCAAGACTCTTTCAAACAACAGATGGTCTAGTCTCTTGGCAAGATGCTGGACTCCACTGAGTTAGAAATAAATCCGAGCTTTGAAAAATCTGCAGTTGGCCCTCCACTCGTTGAGCTTGCACATACTGTCATTGACGACCTGAGTACTGACCAGTACTATAGTTACATGATTTGCAGTGCCATCAAAACTGGGGTCATGCCTGATAGACTTGCTTACCTGCAGATAGGTCCAGTCTCACATTCTAGGTGGCTCACAACGGCGCTCAGGTTCTGCAGAATTTGGGTCGCTCATCATAAACTGAAAGGGAACCAGCTTCACAACCTGAGACTTATTGTCCATTTCATCGTGAGTGTCTACTTGCCAAATTGGTTCAACACCAAGGTCAAGTCATCGTTCTCCGAAGGTCCGAGGCATGTTCTCTTCCAGCTTGAGCTCCTGAGGAGTCAGCCAAGGAAGGTTGTTCAGATTGTGGAGCAGACTGTGAGGAGATCTTCCTGGTATGCTCATCCCGAGGCAGTTCTGCAGACAATGCTCTGCAGTAAGGATGAGGAGGAGAGAAAAGTGGCAGTCAAAAAGATCTTGGATATGAGACTTATGAGAGGATCTGGGCATGACGAATCAGTTGGTGACGATTCCTTCAGAGTCGGAGAGACTCCTGAAGTCAATCCAGGTGCCAAGACCTCACTGATCTCATAGATCTGGATAACATCCAGGCTGACAGTGAGCCCCCTCTTACCTGCAGCCTCACCAATGTTCAAGTCAGAGCTTTCCTGGACAACCCCATGCATGTCCCTGCCTGGCCCTCGCACACCCAGAGTATAGAGCGTTGTGTACAGCAAGTGAGCGAGGCCAGCAGTCACGTGTACAGCCAGGAGAGGAAGGAAGGCTACATCCGAGCTCAGGTGGTCAGCAGGGAGGTGATGAGTAGAAACAGAAGCAAGAAAGACATGTTCTCTATGGTGTGCAGCAACACCGGGTCGTAATCGTAAAACCGGTTTTATTTGATGATTTTTGTTTGCAAAAGGAATGATGTAAATTTAATAAATGTGTGTCAAGATTTTCACTATTCTGGATCATTTTCATCCTAATAAATTAACCTGATACATTTACTTTACTTTAAATAAGCTATTTAGTGGTGTTGGTAAAAGGGTGGAAATACTGAATTTTCATAAGATTTCAAGTTAAAATTTACCTAGCAAAAAATGAAAACTTTTCAAATCTGAAGATATCACATGATTCTGCCCATAGAACTACATCATTAATACCATGGGCTGATTTTTCAAACTCAAAAAAAAAATTCGCCTCCATATGACACACCCTAATATAACAAAGTCCCTGATCGAGTATAACTATGGCCCCTAGTCGAGTTTAACAAAAGGCCCCTCATCCCAGGTATAACAAAGTCCCTGGTCAGGTGATATAACAAAGGCCCTGATCGAATATAACAAAGGTTACCAGGCTGAGTATAACAAAGTCCCCTGATCGAGTATAACAAAGTTCCTTGAACGATTATAACAAAGTCCCCTGATCGAGTATAACAAAGTTCCTGATCGAGTATAACAAAGCACCCTGATCGAGTTTAACAAAGTCCCCTGATAGAGTATAACAAAGTCCCTTGATCGAGTATAACAAAGGCCCCTGATCGAGTTTAACAAAGGGCCCTGATCGAGTATAACAAAGTCCCCTGGTCGAGTATAACAAAGGCCCCTCATCGAGTTTAACAAAGGCCCTCATCGAGTATAACAAAGTCTCCTGGTCGAGTATAATAAACTCCCCTGGTTGAGTATAACAAAGAACCCTGGTCGAGTATAACAAAGTCCCCTGATCGAGTATCACAAAGGCCCCTGATCGAGTATAACAAAGGCCCCTCATCGAGTATAACAAAGTCCCCTGATCGAGTAAAACAAAGTCCGCTGATCGAGTATAACAAAGTCCCCTGATCGAGTATAACAAACTCTCCTGATCGAATGTAACAAAGGCCCCTATTCAAGTTTAACAAAGGCCCATGATCGAGTATAACAAAGTCTCCTTGTCGAGTATAACAAACTCTCCTGGTCGAGTATAATAAAGTCCCCTGATCGAGTATAACAAAGTTCCCTGATCGAGTATAACAAAGTCTCCTGAACGATTATAACAATGGCCCCTGATCGAGTATAACAAAGTTCCCTGATCGAGTATAACAAAGCCCCCTGATCAAGTATAACAAAGTCCCTGATAGAGAGGTTGAAGGCCCTGATCGAGTATAACAAAGTCCTAATTAGGAGTATAACAAAAGGCCCTCATCGAGTTTAACAACCCTCATCGAGTATAACAAAGTCCCCTGGTCGGGTATCAACAAAGTCCCTGATCGTGTATAACAAAGCCCCATCATCGAGTATAACAAAGTTCCCTGATCAAGTATAACAAAGTCCCCTGAACGAGTATAACAAAGTCCCCTGATCGAGTATAAGAAAGTCCCCTCCCCGAGTATAACAAAGTTCCCTGATCGAGTATAACAAAGCCCCCTCATAGAGTATAACAATGTCCCGTGATCGAGTATAGCAAAGTCCGGTGATCGGGTATAACAAAGGCCCCTGATCGAGTATAACAAAGTCCGCTGATCGGGTATAACAAAGTCCCCTGATCGAGTATAACAAAGTTCCCTAATCGAGTATAACAAAGCCCCCTGATCGAGTATAACAAATTCCCCTGATCGAGTATAATAATGTTCCCTGATCGAGTATAAAAAAGGCCCCTGATCGTGTTTAACAAAGGCCCCTGATCGAGTTTAACAAAGTCCCCTGGTCGAGTATGACAAACTCCCCTGGTCGAGTATAACAGACTGCCGTGGTCGAGTATAACAAAGAACCCTGGTCGAGTATAACAAAGTCCCCTGATCGAGTATAACAAAGTCCCCTGATCGAGTATAACAAGTCCTGATCGAGTATAACAAAGTCCCTGATCGAGTATAACAAAGGCCCTTGTAATGAGACAAAATCTCTCATGAAGAGGTAAGTTAGGAGTTTATAGTAGTAGAGTATTATAGCGAGAGGAAGTGGTAGCGTGTCTCGAGGGTATGATGTCAACACTGTATATTAACACAGGCACAGTACAAGTGTAGTATATAAAACACCAATGCGTGTTACAGCTTTATTATACTAGTTCAATAGGGGAGATTAATAGGGGGGTTCGTACACAATTTATGATAGACTATGGTATTCTCGTATAACCTAACCTCACAATTAGAATGGGCACTTCACTAAGTCGATCGTTGGGGAGGTTCGGGATCACTGCACTTCCACAGACTACACAGCCAGCACTTACTGTTACACGTGGAGTTGACAGCACTTTGTCAATGGACCCCGCAGAGACTTCGTTACACTTAGTGGCGGGCTTCTCTCGAGCGGGACTGGGGACGTCGTAACTGGCTCTCCCTGGTTACAAGACAACTCCCTCTCTGCGAATCCCCGAGGGAGGACCAGGACGTCCTATATATTGGGATGCGAGCCGTCAGGTTCAGCTGGTCGGGGGTGGGGGGCGGCGAAGGGTCTCCTTACATTTGACCTGGCCAATGTGAGGTCAGGTCTGGACTTTTCAGAAACTATCTGGGAAAGTCATCAGGTGGGGCCGTGTGTATATTGGGAGAGCAACCGTGAGAGTTCCGTTACACTTGACCTCCCTAATGTCGGGTCAGACTGGAGTTTCTGAGATGTAAGACGTACTTTCTGGAGAAGTCATCAGGTGGGTCCGTGTGACATGAGAGGCCCTGGTTGATTTGTGGCCCCTTGAGTTGGACTCTGAGGGTTACATTTGACCTGGCTAATGTGAGGTCAGGTCCGGCCTTTGTTCAGAGAGTAGGTTATTGTATATTGGAAGAGAGTCGGCTGGTGCCTTCTTACATGTCTGTTGTGGTGACATGTCACATGGGAGGGGAGCTAGTTGATTTGTAACCCTGGTCAGCAGCAAGAGATACCCTATACTTTTGACCTCCCTAATGTCGGGTCAAGTCTGGCTTTCCTCGCGATGTAAGCTGTGGTCTGACAACCCCTCACTACACCTCCCGCCAAGACCAAAGCTTCCATGCCATACACAATTGTTCACAGTGGATGACAATAGCGAGTGCCCAACCTGAGAAAAATAGCTACTGCGGTGTAAAGTATGCACCTCACATCCTACCATAGTCTGGTAATATTTATAATATCTAAGCGGCTATCTAAGGATACGGAAACGGAAAGGTGAATGTAGATATGAAGGAGAGAGAGAGCGCCTTAGCTGGAGCTTGTCGGAGAGCGTCACTTTAGGGAGTTAGATGAGGGTACACAGTCGGAGGTTTGAAAGGTTATGCAATGGTGTTGCTTGCCCTGGCTTATTTCTGCTTAGGTTCCAGTATCTTCAAGCCTGGAATAGATTTACATACTTGTTGCTTCAACTGTTAAACTCTTGCGCAGGGCAGCACATACAACATATAATAATAAGATACATGGCCGCTAAAAAAAAGGGGGGGGGGAAGTTGGGGAAAAATACAACTTGTGAACAAAAAGAAATATTTGTACATACTAAAAAGGCAGCAAAAATTATTAACAAGATACAATGGCAAAAACAAAAACTCGTCAGCATTCGTCGAGATCCCGGGTGGCGGGTGGTCCGTCACCACCTCCACCAATCGGTGTCCAGCATCAGGGTGGACAACGCAGTAGATGTGGTGGTTGGCGTTTCCTGTCCCGTCCTGCGGTCTGCCGCGGTGTGTCGCGTGCCTCACTTCCTCCACTTGAACTTCTGTGTGGAGCGGCAGTTCCTGACGCATTCCAGATGGATTTTTCTAGTCCCATCTGAGTTTCCGCCCTTCCCGGCCGGGATCAAAGCCGGTCCACTGCTTGGGGTGTCATCGCTTTGGATGGCGTGTAGGGCAGGGTCCACGGACAAGAGTTCGCCCTCCGTACGTGAGTGTCGGCGAGACCCCTGACCATCCTGTCCCACACCCTCACAGTGGTGAATCCCTCCCTGGGTGGGCCCCCCAGGGTTTGCTTGTTTCTTCCTCTACTTGTAGTCAGGTCACTTCTGTTTCGTCCCCGATGGTGTGGTAAACACCGGCGAGGCAGATCCCGGGTGGGTCGAGGTCAGCCATTACTTGTCTGGTACCTGGTGGATCCATTCCCGGAGTGGAAGTGCGTGGGACCAGTTGACAGGTCCTGAAACGTAGGGAGCTGTCGTCTGCATCGCCACTGGGACCTCTAGTTGTTTGTTGCCTGTTGCTTGCTGCTACTGAAGTTGCAGGTCGGGTTTTCGGGATTTTCTCCTGGGTTCCAAGGGGACGACCTGATTCCCTGTGTTACGAACCCCTCCACCCAGCACTACGAACCACGCCATCTATTGTCCTGACCTACCTACCCAGCACCACGAGCAACGCCATCTAGGGACGAGACACGAGTATGACTCATCTTAGTTAACACTCCGGGGTTTCCCTTCTCCATATCCTGGTTGTTGCGTCACTTCCTCCAAGTCTTCTTTGTGAGCTCCAATTCGAGAACTTGGCTCTGGGAAGTGACCACAGGATCATCTATCCTCTAAACCTACGGCGCAGTGACTACCTACCGTCTTCTACAATACTCAGCCTTACTCGTCAGCCATCTCAGCTCCTCACTTAAGTATTTGTAATCTTGTATTGCCTCTCCCACCTCCACCTTGCGTCACGATTGTTTTATGTTTTATTAATATGTATATACTGTTAATGTTTAGGTTAAGTTTGGTTAAGGGTAATTTATAAGCTGAATATTTTGTTAAGGGATTTATGGTACTTTATTATACACAACGAAAACTCGCATCCTTTGTCTACCCTTTTATAGTCCGATTGTCTTTGTTTTGTTTTTTTTTGTTACCTGTTGGGATCTGGGTAGACGTATAACTATATTCTAAATCCCCAACTCGTAACAAATGGCGACCGTAGGCAAGGACACGACCTTAAGTACCATATTCCTTCCTCCACTTGTTACTCAGTGTTAATTATTCCTCCCAGTCACTTCTGTTCACAATTGCTTTACGGTGGTTTAAAGTTTCCTTCATATGTGTGTGCATATATTGGTATTATCGTACAATAAGAGTGACAGACGTAGGATATTAGGTTCCAAAGTGTCATAAGGCTTACCTGTTATTACTGCATTAGCGTGATGTAGTAAGTCTTATCTGAGTGAGGAAGAATCCGGATCTGTTTAATGCGTGCCCTGGCTCCAGAGTAGGCTGTTCCATAGTTACTAGTTTAGGGTGAAGTGATATCTTGGGACGCCCCGCTCTACCAGGGCCCCATAATTATAAAGCCTCCATTATTGTTCTTCTCATTATCTCATTCGGGGTCAATCATACCAAACTCAAGGGTTGTTAATCCGGATCTTTATATAAATGCCGTAATACGCCCTTCCTATTTACTCAAGGGTTGTTAATCCGGATCTTTATATAAATGCCGTAATACGCCCTTCCTGTTTCAAGTATCTCAGGGTTGTTAATCCGGATCTTTATATAAATGCCGTAATACGCCCTTCCTATTTACTCAAGGGTTGTTAATCCAGATCTTCATACTAATGCCGTAATACGCCCTTCCTGTTCCAAGTATCTCAGGGTTGTTAATCCGGATCTTTATATAAATGCCGTAATATGCCCTTCCTGTTTCAAGTATCTAAGGGTTGTTAATCCGGATCTTTATATTAATGCCGTAATACGCCCTTCCTCTTTCAAGTCTCTTATCCTTATTTAAGGATCTTATCAGAAGAACAATATTCATAAGTGTAATTTCCCTGGGTATAACTTGGTTAGTTTCCAGGACTTTCTGGTTATCCACTGCCGTGATATTTTCTAGGGTAATCCACTTATATTATCTTTTGACCATTAGTTAATTTATCTAGGTTTTCTTAATGGCCACCTCAGGATTTGTTAAACTTGGTAGTCCTGGAGGTGTGGAAGAGCAAGATACCATTTCACATCTTGAAGCATGTGGAGGAGCGTGGAGAGGTTAATTTAGGGCGTGCGGCTGAGCTGGCTGATGCGTACGCCTTGCTGGTGGAGTCACTGTGCCGTAGGGAACGTGGTACTTTCCGACATGTTAGGTCCTCCTCTGATGATAACCTTGGGGGCTTGAGTGGTAGGTCGAAAGGTTCCACACCTACCCCCCCTCATGCAACCAAGTTTTATTGTTCTTACTGTAAAAACCCAGGCCATACGATCCAGTCTTGTAAACACCCAAAGTGTCGAACTGCTAAAAGTAGTTCCCTGGTTCACAAATCCAAACCAATAGCAACCACCAATGTGGAAAGGCCCCATCAGGATCTCTTCTCTTCATTCACCAATGAGGGAAAAATTTCAATCATAGAGGGGTCTCGTTCTTTCCCTATTCGTATACTATGTGATACGGGCGCAGCACAATCTATCCTCCTGTTTAACGTCATTCCTGATATATCTACCACATTTACTAATGAGTGTTCTAATTTCAGATCTCTCATCCCATTCTTCCTATCCCTTGGCTAAAGTGCACCTCCAATGTCCCTTGATTACTGGGGAAGGGCAAGTAGCCATTAGGAAAGATCCAATGCCTGTGAGCGGCATTCATTTATTATTGGGTAATGACTTGGTAGGAGATCTAGTGGTTCCCAACATAAAGACAGTCGACTCTCCCTTACCTGTCAACTCCACCACTGACCTTGAAGAAACTATTCCTCACCTTTTCCCATCTTGTGCTGTCACCCGGTCACAGAGTGTGCGAAATGGGCCCTCTTCAACTAAAACCACATCCAATATCTTCCTACCCACAGAAGATCTGTACAATAAGACCATTAGTAAGGATGAGCTCATTAAAGCCGAACAATCTGATCCATCTTTGTTTAAACAGGTGATGAAAGACCTCAGTGTGGACCATTGTACATCTTCGGTTTACCACCCACACTCCCAAGGTTGCTTGGAACGGTTCCATCAAAACTTTCAAATCAATGCTAATAAACTATCTCCTCTCAACTATATAGTCCATCACTCTGATCATAGAAAAGATGCACAACATTCACATTAATCTCATGAAACTTTTACCATTCCAGGCAGTCAGAGGAAGACATCCCGGTATAAACCTACACCTGTATTGCATGGTTTGTCAGGAGCCGGAGCCGGAGACAGATGGCATGGACCTATTGATTTTAGCTTCCCTCTACCTAAAAAGAAAACCATGTACTAACGATGCACCTCAACAACTTGGATAGATATTTTCTGTTCTGAATCCATCTCAAGCAAAGATCTCTTTCTGAAGTTATTATCAACATTTCCTGAGTCACGTCAGACCTCCCAGGGTTTTGTGCTCTTAAACATGATATTAAGCTAATCTCAGGTGATGCTGCAACCCATTAGGCAATCAGCACATCGACTAAATCCACAAAAAAGAGAGATTATGAAAAAGGAGGTAGATTTTTTGTTAAAACATAACTTAGCTGAGCCTAGTACCTCCCCCTGGGCTTCACCTTGCCTTCTCATTCCAAAACCCGATAGCACTTTTCGTTTCTGTACCGATTATCGAAAAGTGAACCAGGTCACTGTCTCAGACTCCTACCCTTTACCTTTGATTGAAGATATAATAGACAGCATAGGCTGTGCAAAATTTATATCTACGGTGGACATGTTGAAAGGATATTATCAAGTGGAGACTCGCGGATGGGGCAAAATAATCTCGGCATTTATAACTCCATTTGGTCTTTTTCAATATTTGGTTATGGCGTTTGGCTTTTCTAATGCTCCGGCCACATTCCAGAGGGCCATCAACTTCCTAATTCAGGACCGAGGTGGGACGTTCGCCTACCTGGATGACCTGGTGGTGGTGTCGGACGGCTGGGACGAACATCTGGTGCGTTTGGAGATACTGTTTGCACGACTGCAAGAGACTGGATTCACCATAAACCTGGCTAAATCTGCTTTTGGCCGGGCCTCAGAGACTTACCTGGGACATATCGTTGGGCATGGTATGGTGAGACCCAAGGACGCAAACGTTAAAGCCATCTTGTCCTTCCCCACTCCAAGGACGAGGAAGGAACTCATGCGCTTCCTGGGGATGTCTGGCTACCGTCGGTTCTTGTCAACTTCACCAATGGGAACCCTCACAGACCTTACCAGTTCTGGGTCCTTTACATCTGGAACCAGAGGTGCGACCAGTGCTTTCCACCGCCTCAGAGCCTTCCTTGCCTCAAGCCTGTAGTCACCCTGGCTCACGCTGCCCCGTCTGCAAATCGGCGCTGGCGTTAGCCGAGGTTGAACTGTGCTCCTACAACCCATTATGCAATGTCCTTCGCACAGCACTACTCCGCCAAGTTGAAAAACATCAGACCAACTACTCGACCATAGAGAAGGAGGCCTGGCTCGTGAGTAGCCAAGAAGTTTTGGTCAGTACCTCAGTCACTTTACAAACAACTCTAGTCTTACCGACCATAACCCCTCCAGGTTCATCCAAAGCGAACAAGACCTCCAGCAGCAGAATCCTCCGCTGGACTCTCCTCACCCAAGCTACAATCTAAGTCCAGCATAAAGGGTGGACAGCTGAATTTAGGACTCCTTATCCCGAGCTCCAGTGGAAATGCAGCAGCTACCCTCCAGACGCACCAGGTGATCACCTCCTTCGCCCCCGCGCTACGGAGGTCTTTGGAGGGGGGGGGGGGTGTGTTACGAACCACACCATCAATTGTCATGATCTACCTACCCAGCACTACGATCCACGCCATCTATTGTCCTAATCTACCTACCTAGCACCACGAGCAACGCCATCTAGGGACGAAACACGAGTATGACTAGTCTTAGTTACCACTCCGGGGTTTCCCTTCTCCATATCCTGGTTGTTGCGTCACCTCCTACCAGTCTTCTTCGTCAGCTCCAGTTCGATGAGAGTTCAGTTCACTCTGGGAAGTGACCACAGGATCACCTATCCTGGAAACCTACGGCACAGTGACTACCTACCGTCTTCTACAATACACAGCCTTACTCGTCAGCCATCTCAGCTCCGCACTTAAGTATTTGTAATCTTATATTGCCTCCCACCTCCACCTTGCTTCAAAATTATTGAATGTTGTATAAATATGTATATACTGTTAATGTTTGAGCTAATTATGGTTAAGGGTAAATTATAGAAAACTGAATAATTACTGTTTAAGAATTTGTACTTTATTATACACAACAAAAGCTAGCATCCTTTGTCTACCTTTTATAGTCCGATTGTCTTTGTTTTTGTTGTTATTTGCCTGTTGGGATCTGTTGAACTTTTAACTATATTACAAATCCCCCAACTCATGCTAATATATATATATATATATATATATATATATATATATATATATATATATATATATATATATATATATATATATATATATATATATATATATATATATATATATATATATATATATATATATATTTTTTTTTTTTTTTTTTTTTTATATATATATCACAAATCATAGGGTGCGTCCAGTCGAAATCTCAGAAATTTGTTACCTAATTTTTTTTTTTTACAGGGAATAGCCCACCCCGGCACAGGTCATCGACCCACAACGGTGCCAAGGGGGCGAAAAAAAAAGATTAAGAAATTAAAAATAGAAGAGGAAATTGTTATATTAATCTACACCAGGAAGATGCCGGAAAACCAGCTTTTTAAAGTAAGACAGATTGTATGAGTATGGAAAGACAGAAGAAGGCAGAGTATTCCACAGTTTGGCTGTGTGAGAAAAGAAGGATGCACTATAATAGGTTATTCTAGTGTGACCGACATTCACAGAGAAATGGTGGGCACCGCGGGCAAGACGTGTGTTACGAGCCCACGGCCTTGCTGGCGGTACACAAGATGCCAGATCTGCCGAACATTGCCTGTTAAAGTACCTAAAAAAAGAGAGAGAATGAAGCAACATTGCGTCAAAGAGAAAGGGAAGAAAGATTGCCAACTAAAGGAGGAGAGTTAATAAGACAAAATGCCTTTGATTCCACTCTATCTAACAGTTAGACAGAAGAAGAGCCACCCCAGATATGAGAGCAGTATTCCAAGTTAGGACAAATGAATCCCTTATATATTTGAAGCAACTGCTCAAGAATGAAGTATCTACGGCATTTGTACAGCATTCCTTGGTTTCGGGAGGCAGCTTTAGCAATGTTTACGATTTGTGGCTTAAATGACATATTAGAGGAAATGGTGAGTCCTATCATATCTATTTTAGAATTTGGCAGAGTGATAGCGCCTTAAAATGTGATTGGTGGGAGATCATCTAATTTGGAAAGTGTAATTGGTAAATTCTGAGTTTTATTACTATTGAATTCAACCAATTTTCTATCTCCCCTTTCGGAGATGCTGTACAGTACAGATCCCCATTGATAGATGTAATTATATCAGCTCCAAAAGCAGATCTAGTTGAGAATTAGGGGGAAAGGGAAAATGTGAAGAAGAGTGAAGAGTAGAATCACCAGTGTAAGAATGGTTAGAATTAGTTGTAGTGTGAATTAATCATTGATAAAAAGAAGGAAGAGAGTAGGTGAAAGAATTGAGTCCTGTGGAGCACCACTATTGGTAGAGAAAGAGGGAGATATCGATCCCTCGACAACAACTGCCAATGATCGGTTCTCAAGGAAGCTGTAGATTAGAAAACAAAGTGGATAGAGAAACCATAAGAGGGCCACGACGAAAGTTTCCCCATAATCCCTAAGAGGGGATGACTAAAGATGGGTGCAGTAGGAGAGCAGATCACCAGTAGATCTCGCCTGGCGAAGCCATACTGGTGATCCAACAAAAGAGAATGGGTTCGATGTCACGGAGGAAATTTGAGTTCAAGATAGTTTCGAAAATCTTAGAGAGGGATGAAGTTAGGGCAATGGGGCGATAGTTAGAGGGATTAGAATGGTCACCCTTCTTCGGGATGGACTGAACCACGACATGCTTCTAAGAAGAAGGAAAAGTTTGAGTTTTGAGCCAAAGGCGAAAGAGGCAAGCAAGCACAGGGGCCAGAACTTCAGCACACTCCCTCAGAACA
>NW_024739528.1:0-54732 GCF_018991925.1 Homarus americanus
GAAGCCACGCATTGGTTGGGTAGTGAGTGTTATTGCTGGCGGTGGCAAGTACATTGCTGGTGGTTGTGAGCGTTACTGGTTGGCGGTGGTAAGTGTTATTGTTGGTGGTAGTGGAGGTTATTGTTGCGGTGGTCAAGCAAGTGTTGCTGGTGGTGGTAAGCGTTATTGTTGGTGGTGGTTAAGTGTTATTGCCGGTGGTGAGCGTTATTTGGTGGCGGTGATACATTGCTGCTGGTGGTGTGAGTTATTGCTGGAGGTGGTCAGAGCGTTATTGTTGGTAGGAGGCTATTTTGTTGTTGGTGGTGGTGAGGCCATTAATGGTGGTGGCAGTGAGCAGTTATTGCTGTTAGCAATGCTGCCTGTGGTGCAACTATTGCTGGTGGTTGTGAGTTATTGTTGGTATTCTTTGGATGCTATTTGCTGGTGGTGAGTGCCATTGCTGGTGGTGGTGGTAGAGTGTTATTGCTCGGTGGTGCATGCGAGTGTTATTACTGTTGAAAACCCATTGCTGGTTGTGAGTACATTGCTGGTGGTGGTAAGTGAGGTTATTGCTGGTGGTGGCTAGATGTTCCATTGCTTGCTGGTGGCAGTGAGTGTTATTGCTGGTGGCGGTCAGAGTGTTATTCCCCAAAAATTTATACGTTGGTGGTTGCTGCGAGCACATTGTTGGTGGTGGTAGGAGTGTTATTGTTGGTGGTGGTCAGTGTTAGTATTGTTGGTGGTCAGAGTGTTATTATTGGTGGTGGTCAGGGAGTGTTATTGTTGGTGGTAGTGAGTGTTATTTGGTGGTCGTGAGTGGATTATTGTTGGTGGTGGTGGAGTGTTATTGTTGGTGGTGGTAGTGGAGTGTTATTATTGTTGTTGGTGGTCAGGAGTGTTATTGCTGGTGGTGGTAGTGAGTGTTATTGTTGGTGGTGGTTGTGAGTGTTATTATTGTTGCTGGTGGTTGTAGTGATTGATATTGTTGGTGGTGGTCAGAGTGTTATTGTTGGTGCAGAGAGTGTTATTGTTGGTGGTGGAAAGCAGAATGGTTGCAGGCTGTGAGCACATTGTTGCTGGTGGTGGTGAGGTGGCGGTGCAGTGTGTGTTGCTGGTGGTGGAATTGGTGAGTATTGTTGCTGGTGGTCGTGAGTGTTGTCGCTGGTGGTCAGGAGTGTTATTGTTGGTGGTGGTGCGAGTTATTGTTGCAGGTGGCAGTGTTATTGCTGGCGGTGCATGAGGATATTGTTGGTGGTGGTAGGAGTGTTATTGTTGGTGGCTGTGGAGTGTTATTGTTGGTGGTGCAGGAGTGTTATTGGTGGTGGTAGTGAGTGTTATTGTTGGTGGTGGTTGTGAGCATATTGCTGTTGGTGGTTGTGAGTGTTATTGTTGGTGGTGGTAGTGAGTACATTATTGGTGGTGAGGTTATTGGTGGTAGTGAGGTCAGAGCCATGGTGGTGGTGGTGAGTAGTATTGTTGGTGGTGGTGAGTTATTATTGGTGGTTGGTGAGTGTTATTGCTGGCTGGTGGTCAGGATAAGTACGTTGGTGGTGGTGGTGAGTGTTATTGTTGGTGGTAGCGAGGTTATTGTTGGTGGTGGTGTGAGTATTATTGGTGGTGGAGAGTTATTGTTGGTGGTGGTGAGTGTTATTGTTGGTGGTGGTGAGAGTGTTATTGTTGGTGGTGATATTAGTGTTGTTGGTGGTCAGTGATATTGTTGGTGGTGGTAGGATAGGTTGGTGGTATGATGGTGGTGGTGGTAGTGATGTTATTGTTGGTGGTGGTGAGTGTGTGTTGGTGGTGGTTGTGGTGTTGTTGGTGGTGGTGGGTGTTATTATTGTTGTTGGTGGTGGTTGTGAGTGTTATTGTTGGTGGTGGTTGTGAGTGTTATTGTTGGTGGTGGTTGTGGAGTGTTATTGTTGGTGAGGTGGTGGTGTTATTGTTGTTGGTAGTTGGTGGTTGTGGGTGTTGTTATTGTTGGTGGTGGTTATTGTTGGTGGTGGTGGGGTGTTGTGTTGTTGTTGGTGGTGGTTGTGGGTGTTATTGTTGGTGGTGGTGAGTGTTGTGTGTGTGGTGGTGGTTGTGAGTGTGTGTTGGTGGTGGTGGGTGTGTTGTTGTTGGTGGTGGTTGTGGGTGTTGTTGTTGGTGGTGGTGGGTTGTTGTTGGTGGTGGTGGTGTTATTGTTGTTGTTGGTGGTGGTTGTGAGGTGTTGTGTGTTGGTGGTGGTGGAGTGTTGTGTGTGTTGGTGGTGGTTGTGGAGTGTTGTTGTTGGTGGTGGTGGGTGTTATTTTTGTTGTTGGTGGTGGTTGTGAGTGTTATTGTTGGTGGTGGTAGTGAGTTGTTGTTGGTGGTGGTTGTAGTGTTGTGTTGGTGGTGGTTGTGGTGTTATTGTTGGTGGTGAGTGAGTTGTGTTGGTGGTGGTGAAGGTGTTATTGTTGGTGGTTGTGGAGGTGTTATTGTTGGTGGTGGTTGTAGTGTTATTGTTGGTGGTGGTTGTGGTGTTATTGTTGGTGGTGGTTGTTGAGTGTTGTGTTGGTGGTGGTTGTGGTGTTATTGTTGGTGGTGGTGAGTGTGTTGTTATTGGTGGTGGTTGTGAGTGTTATTGTTGGTGGTAGTGAGTTATTGTTGGTGGTGGTGAGTGTTATTGGTGATTGTTGGTGGTGGTTGTGAGTGTTGTGTTGGTGTGGTGGGTGTTATTATTGTTGTTGGTGGTGGTTGTGAGGTGTTATTGTTGGTGGTGGTGAGTGTTGTTATTGTTGTTGGTGGTGGTTGTAGTGTGTGTTGGTGGTGGTGAGTTGTGTGTTGGTGGTGGTGAGGTGTGTGTTGTTGTTGGTGGTGGTTGTGAGTGTTATTGTTGGTGGTGGTTGTGGTGTTATTGTTGGTGTTAGTGAGTTATTGTTGGTGGTGGTGGAGTGTTGGTGGTGTGAGTTATTGTTGGTGGTGGTTGTGAGTGTTATTGTTGGTGGTGGTTGTGAGTGTTATTGTTGGTGGTGGTTGTGGAGTGTTATTGTTGGTGGTGGTTGTGGAGTATTGTGTTGGTGTGGTGAGTGAGTTATTGTTGGTGGTGGTTGTGAGTGTTATTGTTGGTGGTGGTTGTGAGGTGTTGTTGTTGGTGGTGAGTGAGTTATTGTTGGTGGTGGTGAGGTGTTATTGTTGGTGGTAGTGAGTTATTGTTGGTGGTGGTGGAGTGTTATTATTGTTGTTGGTGGTGGTTGTGGTGTGTTATTGTTGGTGGTGGTGGAGTGTTATTATTGTTGTTGGTGGTGGTTGTGAGTGTTATTGTTGGTGGTAGTGAGTTATTGTTGGTGGTGGTTGTGAGTGTTATTGTTGGTGGTGTGGTTGTGAGTGTTATTGTTGGTGGTGGTTGTGAGTGTGTGTTGGTGGTGGTTGTGGAGGTGTTGTGTTGGTGGTGAGTGAGTTATTGTTGTTGTGGTGGGTTGTGAGGTGTTGTGTTGGTGGTGAGTGGGTTATTGTTGGTGGTGGTGAGTGTTGTGTGTTGTTGGTGGTGGTTGTGAGGTGTTATTGTTGGTGGTGGTGGTGTTATTATTGTTATTGGTGGTGGTTGTGAGTGTTATTGTTGGTGTGAGTTATTGTTGGTGGTGGTTGTGAGGTGTTATTGTTGGTGGTAGTGAGTTATTGTTGGTGGTGGTGAGTGTTATTGTTGGTGTGGTGGGTGTTATTGTTGGTGGTAGTGAGTTATTGTTGGTGGTGGTGGGTGTTATTATTGTTGTTGGTGGTGGTTGTGGTGTTGTGTTGGTGGTAGTGAGTTATTGTTGGTGGTGGTGAGTGTTATTATTGTTGTTGGTGGTGGTTGTGGTGTTGTGTTGGTGGTGGTGGGTGTTATTATTGTTATTGGTGGTGGTTGTGAGTGTTGTTGGTGGTGGTGGGATTGTGTTGGTGGTGGTGAGTGTTATTATTGTTGTTGGTGGTGGTTGTAGTGTTGTGTTGGTGGTGGTGTTGAGTGTGTGTGTTGTTGGTGGTGGTTGTGAGTGTTATTGTTGTTGGTGGGAGTGAGTTATTGTTGGTGGTGGTGGGAGTATTGTTGTTGTTGGTGGTGGTTGTGAGGTGTTATTGTTGGTGGTGGTGAGTGTTATTATTGTTGTGGTGTGGTGGTTGTGAGGTGTTATTGTTGGTGGTGAGTGGAGTTATTGTTGGTGGTGGTGTGGGTGATGTGTTGTTGTTGGTGGTGGTTGTGAGTGTTATTGTTGGTGGTGGTGAGTGTTGTTGTTGTTGGTGGTGGTTGTGAGTGTTATTGTTGGTGGTAGTGGAGTTATTGTTGGTGGTGGTGGAGTGTGTGTGTTGTTGGTAGTGGTTGTGAGTGTTATTGTTGGTGGTGGTTGTGGGTGTTATTGTTGGTGGTGGTGGTGGAGGTGTTATTGTTGGTGGTGGTGAGTTATTGTGGTGGTGGTTGTGAGTGTTGTGTTGGTGGTGGTGGTGAGTGTTGTTGTTGGTGGTGGTGGGTTATTATTGGTGGTGGTGGTGGGTGTCATTGTTGGTGGTAGTAGGTGTTAGTGTTATTGGTGGTGGTTGTGAGTGTTATTGTTGGTGGTGGTGGTGAGTGTTGTGTTGGTGGTGGTTGTGAGTGTTATTATTGTTGTTGGTGGTTGTGGTGAGTGTTATTGTTGGTGGTGGTGAGTTATTATCGGTGGTGGTTGTGAGTGTTATTGTTGGTGGTGGTGGTGAGTGTTATTGTTGGTGGGTGAGTTATTATTGGTGGTGGTGGTGGAGTGTCATTGTTGGTGCAGGGAGTGCTGCTTGTTGCTGGTGGTGGCTGTGAGTGTTATTGCTGGTGGTGGGAGAGTCATTGCTGGTGGTGGTATTATGTTGTGGTGAGGTTATTGTTGGTGGTGGTGAGTAGCTTATTGTGGTGGTGGTGAGTGTTATTGTTGGTGGTGGTGAGTGTTATTGTTGGTGGTGGGTGAGTGCTATTGGTGGTAGGGAGTGTTATTGCTGGTGGTAGTGGAGTGCTTATTGTTGCTGGGTGTGCCAGAGTGTTAGTTGGGTTGGTGGTGGTGGTGAGTGCATTGTTGGTGGTGAGTTGTTATTATTGTTGGTGGCGAGTGCTATTGTTGTTAGTGGTAGTGATCATCATTTTGATATATTCATGGCAGTAGTAAGGTGATGCTGTTTCAGTGATTTTCTTGGTATGTGATGCCATTATTGGTGGTACCAATCGGTTGTCTGACTGCTGCTTACCGTGATGTCGTATCTGTGATGACAAACACGCATGTTGTTGGTCACCGTTGTATAGCATGGTGGTGTCAGTGTTATTGTTGGTGGTGGTCATATTTTGTTGGTGGTGGTATGAGCTTATTGTGGTGGTGTGAGTATATATATGCTGTCACGGTCAGGTCATAAGTGGTGGTGGTTGTGAGTGTTGTGTTGGTGGTGGTTGTGAGTGTCATTGTTGGTGGTGGTTGTAGTGTTATTGTTGGTAGTAGTGAGTTATTGGTGGTGGTGAGTGTTATTATTGTTGTTGGTGGTGGTGAGTGTTATTTTTGGTGGTGGTGAGTGTTATTGTTGGTGGTGGTGAGTGTTATTGTTGTTGGTGGAGAGTGTTATTGTTGGTGGTGGTGAGTGTTATTGTTGTTGGTGGAGAGTGTTATTGTTGGTGGTGGTGAGTGTTATTGTTGGTGTTGGTGGTGAGTGTTATTGTTGTTGTTGGTGAGTGTTATTTGACTTACAAACAAGCCTCAGGAACGTAACTCAATCGTATGTAGAGGAGCACCTGTATATTAAATGAGAGTAAACAATCAAGCATACTCACAGCAGCCAGCTTCCCACATTCCCAGAGACTCTCCCCAATGGGGTAACCAACGTCTCACAGTGACCCCAACCTCCCTTCTTATTTCTTACACATAGCCAGCCTTGTGCAAGCCGATACTTTGCCTGCGACTCGCCAATTAACTATCTTCCAAATGCAGTTATTGCATGCTTGATGCATTTAAGTACAGTAGTAGTATTGGTAGTATACTATACTGCATTTACATGCACACAATATGTTTCCGCTTAAAAAACAGTTTAAAATAAATTAATGTATGAAGTGTATTGAAATTCTTCCCTCCGAAAGACAAAAGAAATCCTTGTAAAATAGGGATGTATCATATGCGGCGGTGAGTCTTTTATGACGACAAATACGGTTTATTCTTCATATACTAAATAAACATGGAGCAATGGTGCATTAAAACTAATAGCTAGTACAGTACATATTTTTTTTCCAGAATACTTTGTGAAGCTGGGACAACTCGGGTGACTCTAAAAAGTTTCCTCATAGCTGTGGGTAAATTGAGTTTTCGTGGTACTTCTCAACTGTTCCGTGCCAGGAACTCAATCATCCCATATTTAATGCAAAAAGATGGGTCATCCAGGTAAGGTTTATCTTAAGTTTAGTTAGACTGAATAGTATTAGGTGTATTAGATTTTTAATATTAAGGATGTGTAGATTTACAAAGAGCAGCTGACGTAATTTACATTGAGGACTATGTGTAATATTTTAGCTAGGTCCATGATGTCCAACCCAACGTGTTTGAACATAATGGTTAGGCTACGACATTGGTTTTTGTTACTTAACTTAGTCAGTTCAGATTGACTCGTGTATATATGTCTACCAAAGCATGTAGGTTTGGATCCAGGGAATCATAAACTGCAGTGGCTGTGGAATAATCCAAAACTTAGTGATATCCCTCATGATAGCCATTGCCAAAGAGGAAAGTAGAAGTCACAACTACCACTGAAAACTTGGAGGTAAAGGGTCATGATGCTATGCAGCCATAGCACAATATTACCCCTCACCATCCTCACTGTAGCTATCAACCTCATCAAAGAAAGTTGCTTCTGCCTGCTTACTGTATTTCTAATATGAAAAGAGAGCCAAGTACAGTCATGCGCCGGTTAACGTCCTAGATACGTTCTTGGAAACGTGACGTTAACCGAAATGGACGTTGTCCGATCATCACATAAACTTTTTATTTATACTTGTACTTATGTGTATGTGGAATACTATACTGTATACGTACATACACACTTTTACTCTTAAATCATTACTGTAATGTGATACAGGTGATTAATTTTTATCTCTTGTGCAAAATTCATGACGTTTATATTAAAATTATTCACTGTTTTACAAGGATTCCAGCAACGCTGGGCAGTTGGCGGAGAGGGAGGGAGCGAGCGAGGGGGCTTGGGAGGAGAGGAGGTAGTACGTTTGACAGTTGGCACCGGCCCAAGGTCTAACGCGTGTATATTTATCAGTTCTTAAGTGACTAAGCTTCTCTCATTTTTAAAAGCCAGTGAAATGACCTAGGTGAATATAATTAACATAGCTGGGATTCTTGTAACATACTGATTAATTTCAATATAAACATGCTATATTTTGCACTAGACAAAACAATTTTAGTACCGTAATCAAATTAGTACATGTTCACTCCAGTTTTGCACTAAGGTCAATTATTTCTATTACGTTTCTTTTAGTATGGTGTGTGCATGTAAATGGATGAAAATAAATAAAGAAATCTATGTAAATCTACCTAAAAATACAGTTGAAAAACTTTTTTTATAAAATGTACTACAGTACTGTACACTAATGTACAGTACTTTTGGGCCTGCTCATCACCCATATCTGCAGCTACTGGAGACGTTAATCCATCCCTTTGTATCGGCGGCAAGTTAATCCTTGTCGTGTCTGACCTAACACCTGACCCACATCATCACGGCCACGTCATGAGCTACGTACACCCTTGCTATGCGCCCCCCCCCAGCCACACACACAACCTGTAACCTATTGAGGATTAAGGAAACAACTTCAAACAAGTCCGCCAGTGAGCTCATGTGGTGTGGGTCAGGTGTTAGGTCAGACACGACGAGGATTAACTTGCCGCCGATACAAAGGGAAGAATTAACGTCTCCAGTAGCTGCAAAACCATGCAGTCTCGGGTCATATCAGTTCATGTACAGCCGACCAATCGACCAGTTACAAGCAATTCACTTCAGTTCTGCACAAGTTTCCATCGTGACAAGACAAGGGGAGGCTAGACGACTTTTATGTTCTCTTGTGTTTTCGATCCAGTTATTTACTTCGTTGGAAGACATAATACTATAAGGTAAGAAATATTTAAGTATTGGTTAAAAAATATTGATGTGACTTTTGCTGCGACATTGATAAAGAGGAGTTCCTCGTTGAGAGAAAAAGACTTCAGCATTTTGTTGCTGTTGCTGCTATAACTATTAAAGACAGAATACAGACGTGGAAAGAAGGCCCCCTTGAACTTTTGCAGTTTATTCAAAAGTATAACCTTGGGAACTCGGTTCCAAATATAGTAATAATGCTGAGGATTTTCCTCACAATTGCTGTTAGTGTTGCTACCTGTGAGAGGAGTTTTTCGAAACTAAAACTGATCAAGAATTACTTAAGATCTACTATGAGCACCTTGCGGTTGAGAAATCTTGCCATACTGTCTATAGAGCGACAATTGACAGATGAAATAGTTTTTGACAATGTCATTGAAGAATTTGCCAACAAAAAACAAGAAAAGTTACTTTGTAGAAAGTTGTAGTTTTCATTTCAGAAATAAAGATGGTCCTAATTTTTTACACTTTTTTACTTTTTTCCCTATCCTATATGTCGTTTTTGCTTTTTGTTTAACTGTTACTTATAAAGTTTAAGTATGTTTGGTGTGTATTTAAAGCATACTATATTTGAGTATGTGAAAGTACAGTAATATTATAATGGTACACAAACTATTTAATATATATATATATATATATATATATATATATATATATATATATATATATATATATATATATATATATATATATATATATATATATATGAGTGAGTCACTGTGCAATATGTATTTTTTGTGTGTGTGTGTGTGTGTGTGGGTGGGGGGGCAAACTCAAGGGCCGCCCCGGGCGGCACACACTCTAGCTACGCCACTGATATCAGGGTGCATGTCGTCCAGGTGTGGTGGGTGTCCTGGATCATTATCCAAAATCAGCAAAATCTTGAATGGAATCCGTTGTTGCAGACAATGCTCCTTGGCTCAAGGAATGAAACAATTCATGAACCAATCCTTAAACAGTACAATGGTCATCCCGGCTTTCTTGTTACTGTGATAAAACACTGGTAGTGTGTGCTTGCTGACATGTTTAAAAGCCCTGGGGTTCTCTGAATGAAAGATCATGAAGGGCTTTAGCTTGAAACCAGCATCATTCCTCCCCAACAGAAGTGTAATTCTGTCCTTGAATGCCTTGAATCCTGGCATTGTTTTTGCCTCTTTGTGGAGATATGTCCGCTCAGGCATGCGCTTCCACAATAATCCAGTCTCATCCACATTGAATATTTGCTCAGGCAAATAATTTCCTTCCACAATCACATCATCTAACTCCTTCTTAAAACCTTCGGCAGCACCAACATCGGCACTAGCTGCCTCTCCACTCACCTTAACATTATGTAAACTGTAGCATTTTTTAAATCTATTAAACCACCCATGATTTGCTGTAAAGGTTTGCTCACATTCATCTCCTGCCTGCTCCTTCAGGCTTTGGAACAGGCTTTAGCCTGTAAGGTTAGAAGGCTTAAGGGTACACGCTTCTGTATTTGGTCTTCCATCCATATCACCAATAATTTTTCCATATCGTGAATAGGACTTTGTCTTTTCTTGGAAATTATAGTTCCCTTTATAGGTGTTGTTCCTTTTACTACCATACGAATACGTTCCTTGTCCTTCAGAATAGTTGATATGGTCAAGTGCGAGAAACCTAGGTTTCGCGATATTGTTGCTACAGTTTTTCCATTCTCATATTGCATTATTATCTTCATTTTCATCTCAAAAGTAATTGCCTGTCTCCTTTTCTTCTGAGCACCACCAGCACTCTCACTTGTACGCTTTCCAGTCATTATAAAGTCAATTAAATACGATAATAACGTAAGTACACAGCGCGATCAGTATAGGATACGATAGCCAAACACCAACTAAGCGCTGTACTGTGTGTAACCACACGGTGACCCAAGCCTCGCTCTCACCCGGGACGGAAACTTTTCGGTATAGAAAATGCGCTCGTTATTTGAAAAAACATTTGGTCACGACTGCGGCTGTTGTATGTGCGGATGGTCGTACGGTCAGAGCAGGTCGTAATTGCGGATTGACGTAAGTTGAGTCAGTCGTAAGTCAGGGACTACCTGTATTCATTACAAATGCATTATATACCAGATTAATTATAAACAAAGATTTTTAAGATTGGCTTGGGAACCTACCCACCATTTTTAGCATTTTGTCTATGAGAAATGGAGTTCTGAGTTCCAAAGAAATGATTAATTAAATTTTTTTTAGAACACAACCTGTTCGTAATCCAGGGTTTTCTTGTTTTCTTAATCTTATTCTCTATGTAGTTACGTACTGTATTTAAAATTAATCAATTAATTACTTACTGATAATATGCAGGAATGAAAGACGCCAAAGCCCAGTCAGAAGTCTTGTCTCATCTGGATTGGAATGCCCAGCTTCAGCTGAATCACAAAACAAAAAGTTTAAAAAGAATCACATAATTGATCATAAGAAGAACTTGTTCAGTGCTGGTGTTTCTGCAAATGCTCCAGTTTCCAACAGTGGAAATGATTCCCAAGGTGAGGAGATGCTATTACTAGGTAGCAGCAGCACAGAAGGTTAGTAATTATTTTTCATATTTTAAATGCAGCCAGTTATAGATGTATATCTTTCAGAAGGAAGTGTTACAAGTTACTGTATAATAATTTCTCTTGTGTGCAATGAATTGAATTCATATCATTTAGAAAATTAAATAGAAAATACAATTACCATATCTTTCGGCATATAAGATGCACCCCCATTTCAGCATGGAATATTTAGGAAAAACCTTTTTATATATTTTCCTCTTTTAGCTATATTTAAAAAAAAAAGTATGGTTTTCTCCTAGTGAGATCTACTCTCCTATTGCATCCATCTTTGGTCATCCTCTCTTAGGGATTATGGGGAAACTTTCGTCGTGACCCTCGACATCCCCAAAGCATTTTACAGGGTATGGCACAAGTCTTTGCTTTCTAAACTTCCCTCTTATGGTTTCTCTCCCCCACTTTGTTTTCTAACTCGAGCTTCCTTGAGAACCGATCCATGGCAGGTGTTGTTGAGGGATCGATCTCTCGCTCTTTCTCTACCAATAGTGGTGTCCCACGGGGTTCTGTTCTCTTACCTACTCTCTTCCTTTTTAGCAATGATTTACTTCACTCTGCAACTAATTCTATCCACTCTTCATTCTTCTTCACATTTTCCCCTTCCTCCTAACTCTCAAACTAGATCTGTTTCTAGATAGAGCTGATATCCTTATTTCTATCAATGTGGATTTGTGCAGCATCTCTGAATGGGGAAGTAAAAACTTGGTTAAATTCAATAGTAATAAAACTCAGTATTTACCAATTACACTTTCTAAATTAGATGATCTCCCACCAATTACATTCAGGATGCTATCATCCTGCCAAATTCTGAAATAGATATGCAAGGCCTCAACATTTCCTCCAATATGTCATGGAAGCCACACATCCTTAACATTGTTAAAGCTGCCTCCCGAAAATTGGGAATGCTGTACAAATGCCGTAGCTACTTCACTCCTAAGCAGTTGTTTCAAGTATATAAGGGATTCATTCGTCCTAACTTGAAGTACTGCTCTCATATCTGAGGTGGCTCTTCTTGTGTCCAACTGTTAGGGTGGAATCAAAGCCATTTTGTCTTATTAACTCTCCTCCTTTAGATGACAATCATTCTTCCCTTTCTCTTTGCTGCAATGTTGCTTCACTCCTCTCTCTTACAGGTATTTTAACGGGCAATGTTCGGTGGATTTGGCATCCTGTGTACCGCCGGCAAGGCTGTGGGCTCGTAATACACATCTCTGTGGATGTCGATCACACTAGAATAACCTGTTATAGTCCTTCTTTCCTCACACAGCCAAACTGTGGAATGCTCTGCCTTCTTCTGTGCTTCCATACTAATACAATCTGTCTCACTTTAAAAAGCTGGTTTTCTGGCAGTGTAAGGTGAATCATCGTATCACAAATCATTAATTACCATTAAAATAAAGCAATAATAATGAGGTGCATTCCCAAGTGTGACCTTTTCATATCTTTTATGTGGCTTTTTACCCTCTTTTCCCCCAAAAACATTACAATTAATAAAAATTGCAAACTATATTCTTTAAATAATGATTCTGAATGCACCTTATACAATATAAATTAATAATAATATGGTCTCACAAGAGGAGATGGGATGCCATTGTTTTCATTAGTGTTTACAGCTGGAAGTCTGGGATGATAGTTCTTCACGAGAAAATTAAGAAAATAAGGCGTCTTCACCCTATTAAAAATATATGTTTTAAGTAACGTTTTTTTAATGTTAATAAATGGAACAATAGAGGTAGCTAACCACTAAAGGCAAAGAAAAAAAAAAGATGGATTGGGAAGTCAACATGTACGTGTGCATTTAAGGATACCGCTTCATCAATCTTTTTAAGAATATGTACAAAAGATTCATTATTTTGTATTACTGAATGTGTATTTGATTGAATTAATCTTTGTATATGCGAAATGAACAATACAATTCATGAATAATACATAGAATATTATAACACACACGAGGAGACAAGCCGGCATTGTTTTCGTGAGTGACGATGGTTCTACATAAGAAACTGAAGAAAATAAAACCCTGGTTGTAGCTGTAGTGAACTTCATTAAAAAAAATTTGAATACCTGTATGTATGTTTTAAGTAATGTTATTAATGTTAATAAATGGAACACTAGAAGTAGCTAACCACTAATGGTAAATAAATATAGCGAGACGATTGGGAATGCCAACATATGAACAGTAAGTGCGTGTATGTTAAAATATATCATCATTTCTCTACATATGAATATGAAAGCAACACTTATTTACTGTTCATATATGTTTTAAATAATATTTACGAATGTAAAACAAAAATTCTACTCACCAATGGTGATAAAGTCTAAAACATAAGCACATCCAATGAATATTTTGTGAGTTTTTACTCAGATGACGAAGTCATCAGGTTCAACTCTGGCTGAAGCTGTTGCTTTCCATAAAGCTGTTGCTGAAACTGTTACTGAACCTGAAGTTGATGTTGAAGCTGTTTATGATGCTGACTTTGATGGTGTAGCTGAAGTTTATGGTTTAGGCCTTTGAATAATAAAGCTGTCGAAAGAAGGTTGCACAACTGCTTTCTTTTCTCATTATACATCTTTATGTAGAGGTCATTTGCATTCATTTAAATTTTAATGCTTTGTTCTGTTAATGGATCCACTTTGTTCATTGCTTGCCATATAATATCCACAGACCTCTCACCTTTTTCATTTCGTTTTAACACATCTAGTTTCTTGGCTAAGCTCATACACTTTGTATTCTTTATATTTGCTTTTGAAACAACACTACCATCACTTGCTCTCTTGCTCATGTTGAATAGGGATGCAAAAATGCTGTAGGAAACCTGAGAAAGTTTATCTCCAGTTCCTGTTCAGATGCGTTAAAACAAAGGGACCGCCAAGCTCCGACTGTTGTATACCATTCATTAGCCAGGCAGCTTCTTTGTGCAAGGTGCTCTTCATTTTTTTTACAATAATTTTTATTTTTTTATAATACATATCCGGATTTAGTTATTATTTATAAGAAAATGTAATTTTGTTTTATTTTTATTATATTTTGGTCGTAAATACGAATGAAATAAGGACATAAATTGAATTGGGTCCTAAATTAACTAGGGTCTTAAATATGAAAAGTTGTTGATCGAACCGTAGTTATGGGAGGCTTAACTGTATAACCTTTTTCTTTTCTATTTTTAATTTCTTTCTGTTCTTATTTTTTCGCCCCTAGGTCCCATTGTGGGTCGTTCAACCTCTGCCCGGGTGGGCTAATTCCCGTAAAAAAAAAAAAAATGTGAGGAATAAATAAAAATAATAGCAATAAATACATTAAAACAAAAAATATTGTGGAGTTGTGTCGCATCTGACGTGCATTCAACTTTATGCGCTTGGCTTAGGAAAAAATGACGACACAGTGTAGTACAGTGAAGCTTCCTGCTATAACGCGTGTTTTGACAACGCCAATTTGATCGAACGCGATTTATGAATTCGGAACAATATTTGTATAACGCGAACTCGTTTGCTCTAACGCGATTCCACTCGAACGGTTGTTGTGACTTCAGTTCACGTTCGACATCACATGTTCAATTGAGTTATGTGTTTTGTTTGTGAACAATTGCAGAAATAATGTATGTAATATTTATGTATACAGTATACCTATATATTATAAGTAAATTGTACAATTTTACATAAAAGAGAAAATCAAATTACATAGCGTTTTACACCCGCGCTCTCTTTACATCATACACAGTGTTTACAGTTTACGTTCGACATCACATATTCAATTGATTTATGTGTTTTGTTTGTGAAGAATTGCAGAAATAATTTATGTAATATTTATGTATACAGTGAACCACTCACAAGGTCCTACAGTACCACTAATTATTTTATACTGAAACTTACGTTTGGGAAGCTGGATTAAAATGAAGATTACCGGTATATTAAAATAATAAAAATGTATTATAAACCTGTCTAACATACTGTAATAAACACAGCTGCTATTATCATCCACCCCCCCACCCCCATTTGCCAGTGACAAGAAAGGGAAAGTGACCTTGACTGTGACCGCCTGTGGCTATTTTTAGCCGTCCTTGTGTTCGGAGGTGGTCAGTAATGCATATCTGTATATTTACTGATCAATATATTTATCTCCTAAAAATAATTCATTTAAAATTTATTTTTTTGCAAAGAATATTCAGTAAATGACTGCATTAATTCTTGAAACTACCTACAGTGGTAAATTTAGGATATAAATAATGAACAGAAGTCACGTCATGGATTCGGAGTTTGGTCCTTAACGATCACCATAAATGTAGCCTCCCTTTGTCGCGAAACACGTATATAAATTAAAGAAAATACTTGCAGTATATTTAATATATTACAGTATATTATATGTATAAATAAATAAACAAATAAATTCAAATTCCCTTATCAGCCTGTGTTATATACAGAAATACTTGAGTCCCTGAGCGAGTACACAAAAAGAAAACGGAGGACTAAGACATCCTGAAGTGGATAGAGAACGGACATCTCTACTGGGGGACTCAAACGTTTCTCATGTTTTGTGGGCGCTCTAGCATAATATGAATAATATGTAAATTACACCCTATATACAATAATATATGTATATATATATATATATAGGTATATATATATATATATATATATATATATATATATATATATATATATATATATGTATGTATGTATGTAAATTGTAATTTATATATATATATATATATATATATCTTGATAAAATCACACGGGAAAATGGAAACAACGGAGTACCTTAGCTTTCGTCTTTATTCAAGACATCTTCAGAGGCAACTGGATTACATGGACAGAGAGAGGCTTAAATATACAGGGTGACCTAAAAACATGAGGTCAGGTCATAATGATGACATCCACTAATCCCCACAAATCATCTTGTGTCACAGAAAGACTTCTGGTTGAAGCTAGTTTGATTAAGGAATTAAAATCAATAAACCTTAGTGATGGTCAGTTCAAAACTGATAATATGTTACATAAAAGTTATTTGTCAGTGGCCCAAGGTTAAAAATGCTTTGAAAACCTTTGATCTAGATGTATGATAGTTATTTTGTGGGTCCCTTTTTTCTGACCTGACCTGGCTAGTCACGTCACCACCCTTCTCTTAAGCTCCTCTACGTGTGTGTTGGTGTGGGGATTAGTGGATGTCATCATTATGAGCTGACCTCATGTTTTTAGGTCACCCTGTATATTTAAGCCTCTCTCTGTCCATGTAATCCAGTTGCCTCTGAATAAAGACGAAAGCTAAGGTACTCCGTTGTTTCCATTTTCCCGTGTGATTTTATCAAGATTTATCTTATCCACGTTTTCATTGTGGATTTACATGAAATATATATATGTAAATCGTAAAAATTTAAATAAAAGAGAAAAACTAAATACGTAGCGTTTAAAGTGTTAAAGTGTACTGTACAGTGTTGTGGCTTGGCTCAATGTTTACAGTTCACGTTCGACATCACTTGTTCAATTGATTTATGTGTTTTGTTTGTGAAGAAATACCTGTACAGTATATGTAAATTGTAAAATTTTAAATAAGAGAGAAAAACAAAATAAGTAGCGTTTAAAGTGTACTGTACATTGTGGCTTGGTGCGGGGTTATGCAGTGTTTACAGTTCACGTTCGACATCACATGTTCAATTGATTTATGTGTTTTGTTTGTGAAGAATTGCAGAAATAATTTATGTAATATTTATGTATACAGTATACCTGTACAGTATATGTAAAATGTAAAATTTTAAATAAGAGAAAAACAAAATACATAGCGTTTTAGACCCGCGCGCTCTGTTTACTCCACACTTTGTTTGAAACACTTGTGAAGTTTTTAAGTGTCCTCAGTGAATTCTGATTACTGTTTCTCCAATTTTGTGACTATGGAAAAGAAGAATATCTCTGGGAAGCACTCTGGTGATCGCATTTCCGGTGGTGATTGTAAAAGAAAGGCTATAACACTTGAAGAAAAGCTTGATGTTTCATGACTCCTCAGCCTCAACATCACCCTTATCCCCCATCAAGTTATATTCATATTTTTTCAAGGTAAAGTGTAACATTTACTGTATGATTTCATTATTAGATATGAATGTAACATTTATTTAGACTGTGCTATCCTTTGTGTTAGGCTAACTACGAAATTTTTTTTCGATTTGGAGTAATCTGCACCTAACCCTATTTTCTCCATAAGCCCTGTTATTTCTATTACACGAATTTCTATAACACGATGTTTTACAAGAACACTACTATCGCGTTATAGCAGAACTACCTGTAGGAGTGTATGGCACACACACATAATATATAAATAAAAAACTACACTACTGTACAAATGTAAAGGTGTTTAACACTTACGTTAGTAGAAGAGATGGGTATGGCGGCTGGTTCCGAGGCAGAGAGCAGGTTAGTGGCCCTCCTGTGAATCACTATCACTACAGTGACCCCTCGGTTAATGAACTCAATCCGTTCCAGAAGGTCGTTCGTTAACCGAAACCATTGTTTCAATGGGTTTTTGGGTAATTGGTTCCAGCTCACCGAAAATTTCCTAAATTAAAAAAAATGGTAGAAAAGTTCACTTACTTTGAGGTGTGTATGTAGAAGGCTCCTGGATGATGATGATGATGGGACTTAGAATGGGGGTAGAGGAGAAGGAAGAAGAAAAGTCACCCCAAGGCACCATTTCATCCATAAAATTTTAGTTCTCTTGGTGTATTTCAAGATTATTTTCTTTAAATCAACACTGCACTGCATTATATATTGTCAATATGTAAAATATATTTCAAAATGACCAATAATTTGCTTGGAAACACAGAAAAAAAGCATTTAGTTGAAGAGAGTCTCAAGCAAGATGTTACCTCCACTGAAAACAGAGAGAGACTAACGCCTGTCTGGTGTGTTAACAGACTGGATGGCACGCCAGAAACGAGTTTCTTTACCTTCAATTATGTTCAATAATTGTTAAAATTACTAAAAAAGTTAATATTAAACTTTTAAAATTATTGAATAGTGTAAACTTCTTGATATTTACTAAAATAGTAAGGAATTTAAGCCCTAGAACCGATTAATGTATTGGCGGACTGATACTAAAGCTGGTTGCCCGGTCAGTGCAAGCGAAAACATGTTGAGGTCGGTTCGTAAGAAATTCGTTAACCGAATTTTTGTTCGTTAACCGAATTGAAGATCCTTATGGAAGGCAGTTCGTTAACCAAGGCGTTCGTTAAACGAGGGGTCACTGTATTCACAGAGGTTTGCAGGGCCTCCCTGACAAACCCCTCAAAGTCCATATCCTCACTGTCACTGACTTGTGCTGGCTGTGGTGGGTTGCGGGCGAAGAAGTCCGTGATACTACATTGACAACTAGCATTGATGTTGTCATACATAAATTTTGACAGAAGGTTATTCGACACTTCATACCGAAGATTGACTGTGTCTGTCAAGGATGAGCTTGATTTTCTCTGCCAACTCCATGACTTCCTTCACATAACCATGGCTTGGTCCAGGTAGTTCAAGGTTTCTCGGGGGTGGTGGGGGTCCAGCGGAAGCCATTGTGAGGGGAATAGCGGACACAAGAGAGAACTGTTTACGCAGAGACTGAGATAAATGTGACTAGCCCTGCTAGGTGAGCGACTTCTTCCCTCTGGTGGCAGGGCACGTCATGTTACATTAGATCAATCACAGCTAGCGGGTGAGGGAGGTAAGGATGCGTGGCCCAATCACAGTCCGATACGTCATATGACATCAGCGATAACGTAAGAGCGACCTAATGCGCACCCTCCCCGCGCCGCTTCCCACTTAAATGATGGAATGAACCACGTTGCTTAAATTGTCTTTCTGGCAAGGTGCCGCATAAATGACCAAACGCGTAAACAAAACCCACGTAAATCCAGACTATACTGTACAGTCGGCCCTTCACATACGCGGGTTTAGCGTTCAAGAATTCGCAAATACGCGGATTGCCCCGCCAGAGGAATATTCTGTACATTGAAGTAATTGAAGTACATTCAAATCGCGCGCGGCACCGAACACGGGACACCGCCCGCTCCCGCAACCTCACACACACACGCATAGCTCTCCCTCACTCAGTCAGTCTCGCTGTAACCACACTTGTGTTGACATTAGCATTGTAGTTGCAAAAATATTACATTTCCGTGAATGTATTATATCAAGCACAGTATGAATAGAATATCACTAATATAAGAGTATTTTAACCGAAAACTACTAAAAAAACGAGTAACATCTCTTGAACATCGGAAGGTTAGGTAAAGTCTCTTGTTTTCGTCATGTATTTTATCCTAATTTACATTGAAATACATCACGTTTCAGCAAAAGTACTATTTATTTCTGAGAATATGGAAATGTAATATTGTGCTGAAATGACGTACGTATTACAGTGGAAAGTGACGAAAGCAATGACTCGCTTTCTTTCGCTCAAAAGATGTTACCGTAATTGCTTTTCGAATCGTTATCAGTTAAAAAACTGTTGTATTACAATACAATAATATTCTATCCTAATTCACTTGTGATGCAACAGTTTTTTAACTGAAAACCATTCGAAAAGCGATTACGGTAACATCTTTTGAACGAAAGAAAGCGAAAGTCATTGTTTTCGTCACGATTTTGTCCCACATTCCACTGTAATACTTAAGTCATTTCAGCAAAAATATTTCATTTCTGTGAATGTAGTATATCAAGCACAGTATGAATATGATATCATTGTAATATAACAGTATTTTAACCGAAAACTATTAAAAAAACGAGTAACATCTCTTGAACATTGGAAGGTTAGGTGAAGTCTTTTGTTTTCGTCATGTATTTTATCCTATTTTACATTGAAATACATCACGTTTCAGCAAAATTATTATTTATTTCCAAGAATATATTCATTCAGGCGCGGTTTAGGTAAAATATACGTGTGATGTAACATTTTTTTAATTTAAAACGATTCGAAAAACACGTACCCTCTAGCCCTGTTAAAGGAGAGGACTGGGAGAAGCTGTTTGGTGCTGCGGATGGCAAGGAAAATGATTTGGATGGATTTTAATGAAAATATTCAGAAATATGGTATCGTAGTATTTATTCAAGTCAATTAGGATAGAATATTATTGTAATACAACAGTAGTGACGATGTGGAGGAGGCGGAGGGATAGAGCGGGGAGGAGGTGACTGGCGGGAGCAGGGACGAGTGGACATGCCAGCCAGTACATTACGGGTGTATTAATTGTTTTTATAGCTATTTTTGCATTTTAATGTTAAATACTGTACATTACGTTTCAACAAAACTACCATTTATTTCTGAGAACATGGAAATGTAATATTTTTGCTGAAATGATGTACGTATTACAGTGGAAAGTGACGAAAGCAATGACTTTCGCTTTCTTTCGTTCAAAAGATGTTACCGTAATCGCTCTTCGAATGGTTTTCAGTTGTGGGATTATAAGGCTAATGATAGGATAGAATATTATTGTAATACAGTACGAGTACAACAGTTTTTTAACTGAAAACCATTTGAAAAGCGATTACGGTAAAATATTTTGAACAACGAAAGAAAGCGAAAGTCTTTCGTCATGATTTTATCCCACTTCCCACTATAATATGTACGTCATTCCAGCAAAAATATTACATTTCCATATTTATTTCCGAGAATATATTCATTCAGTCACAGTTAAGGTAAAATATACTTGTGATGTAATATTTTAATGAAAATCCAGTATCGTAGTTTTCTATTGTTTCAAATTTAATTAACAAAGATTGATGTTTCAAATGTAATGAACAAAAATTTATGTCTAGTATCTATAAATTAACTTTAATAAACGAATACTTTGTTTTACATCGTCCTGTGCTACCATACCATAGATTTGGCTACTTTGGGCTCGCAAGAGATCTGCCCTGGCAACTGTACCGACACTCACAGCTGGTGGTGTGTTGGTGCATCGTTTCCATTGTTTACTGGTAGTTACTGGTAAATATTTTTCAACCTAATGAAACTATTACCCGTTTAGAGGTCGACCCCCAATTTTTGCCAAATAATTTGGTCTTAAAAACTCGAACTACACACAGGTATATACGGTAAATAAGGACATGGGGGGCCAGGGATTTTTTTTTGGGGGGAGGGCAGCAATAGTACACGGATTTTTAACTCACGGGTATCTCTGTTACCTAACCCCCGCGAATGTTAAGGGCCGACTGTACAGTAGTATACATTATTTTCTTTACAGTATGAACAATATTGTACGTGTACAGTGGTGTTTGTGTAAATAAATACAGCTCCTGCGAGCTGCATCGTTTAGACTCGTGGAAATTTTTCTGTGAAACGTGGAAAATACCCTGAGTCGATTAACATTCATACAGTAGACACCCTCGTATATCTCGGCCTACAAGACGGAATTTGAACCATAAAAAAATTAGCCAAAAGTTAGGGGGTCGTCTTAAACACCAGAGATAAAATTCTTACCTCCTAAATATTGCGGTTTAGCGTGTCAAGAGTGGTGATGGAAACATGGTAAACCACTCAGAAGGTCCTACCACTAATTATTTTATACTGAAACTTACGTTTGGGAAGCTGGATTAAAATGAAGATTACCGGTATATTAAAGTAATAAAAATGTATTATAAACCTGTCTAACATACCGT
The DNA here is from genome assembly GCF_018991925.1 of Homarus americanus. Lineage (NCBI taxonomy): Eukaryota > Metazoa > Arthropoda > Malacostraca > Decapoda > Nephropidae > Homarus > Homarus americanus. Next base: position 21,296 of record NW_024739528.1, read on the forward strand.
AAAAGAACAATATACCCCGGAAATAAACACAGCTGCTATAATCACCCCCCCCCCTATTTGCCATTGACAAGAAAGGGAAAGTGACCTTGACTGTGACCGCCTGTGGCTATTTTTAGCCATCTTGTGTTCGGAGGTGGTCAGTTATGCATATCTGTATATTTACTGATCATAATACTTATCTCCTATAAATAATTAATTTAAAATTTATTTTTTTACAAAGAATATTCAGTAAATGACTGCTTTAATTCTTGAAACTACCGACAGTGGTAAATTTAGGATGAGAATGATGAACAGAAGTCACGTCATGGATTCGGAGTTTGGTCCTTAATGATCACCATAAATGTCTGGTCAACTTCATCTACCAGGTATAATGGTAGCCTCCCTTTTTCGCAAAACAAGTACAGTAGCACCCAGCATGGGATTAGAAACCCACAGGAGTTGTGTTAAGGCGGCTCCAGCCTTCAAGTGAACAACACAGAATATCAGGATTAATTCAATAAGAAACTGGCCGATCCCCCAAACTCCACTTTCACGACACAATACTATGTTCTAGTAAAAATAACATCTTAATTTTATGATGGTACATGCACAATTAATACTTAGAAATAGAGAAATACAGTTGCCAAGTTAATGTCCATTCAAATAATGGATCAACTCCCTCCCCTCTTCTCCACTACACTGCTGGCTCTTCCTCTCTCTGAGAAATTTTTGGGGAAAAACCACTAAGAATTACAATAATAATACCTCAAACTAAAGTTAGGATAATACAATTGACATTGCTGGATTCCTTGTAAGACCAGGGTATTTTGAATATAAATGTCATATATTTTGCACAAAAGATGTATATATTTACTCAGAAATTAACCTTATATCTAAATTTGTATGTCTAATGCAAAATCTAATTTTATATTCAAAATGATCATCATATGAAATTCCAGCAATGTAAATTATATTCTGGCCGGAGTAATTTGTATGAATTTTATGAGCCTAAAACAGAGCGATCAGGCAGAGGTGCTGGTGGGGTGGGGCGAATCTAAAAATAGCTCTCGAGCCGGACACTCACGCGTATCGTGGAAAAACCGCGTTAAGTGAAAGTTCGACTTTGGCGAGAACTTGCAGCATTATCACGGTAAAAACAACGCTAAGCTAAAACCGCGTTAAGCAGGTAATACTAATATAATTAAAAAAAATACTTGCAGTGTGTTTAATATATTACAGTATATTATAAATAAACAAATAAACAAATAAATTGGGTTTCTATTTCCAGAAGTAATGGAAATATTTTACTCACACCGACATTAGTTCCAGTAAAATAACTGATGTAGTAGTGCCACTAATTATGCACCAGCCAGTAAAAGATGATGCCAATACTTTAAGTGAATTGGCTGGCTATTTTAAATAACCAACCATAAATATATGCAAAAAGAAAAAAGATCAAAGGGTAGAAACATTATATTGTATGTATGTTGTGTTGTCAAAGGAAGAGAAACAATTGAAACTGCAATTGTGTGTAAATGAGGCAGAAAGATAGATTAGCAACCTAAGACTTGGTCACAATTTTCGTGATGCCATATGGAAGTAGGATCTACCATTAGACAATACTGTACATTATGCTTCCAATGAGGGGTGCTTGAGGGGTGTAGCGGGCGGGTCGTGTTGCGTCTCTGTGACAAAGCGTGTTCGGCATTCGGCCCTTCGATGTAGAGCGGCAGAAATTGGACAGTGATTACATAAGCTCGTCAAGATCGTCTTAGTGAGGTGAAAGTGTAAATCGATGTAGGACTTTTCACGCTAGACACGATTGTATTTTTGAAAACTCAATTTCCACCGAGTTGGAGGTACAGCCAGGGTCACAGGCCTATAACCACACAATCACTGCCACATGACAAAGCTTTTATTTTATTATATTTTTTAGGGTGTTGTGGTCACGGCTGTGATAAAGGCCAACCAGGAAGTGTAGTACTGTGCCTTCAGTTAAATCAGTTCATAGTTGTCATCAGTGAATGCAGAAGAGACTATAAATAACTTAAAGTGAATACATATTGGCAATCGAGCTGGTAAGGACAACTGCCAGCCTATTCGTGTCATAGGTGCCACAGAGACTTTAAATTTTATTTTGTTTGTGTGCTTACTCAAGGACTGAATCTGTGTTTATAATACACCACTCACAGGGAGATACAGTGTACACAGTGATAGTTCATAGTGTCATCAGTGACCGCTGAAGTTGTAAATAACTTAAAGTGAGCGCTCACTAGCAAGCAAGCTGGAAAGGCACCGTGCCAGCTGAAACCAAGTCGTGTCATAGGTGCCACAGAGACTTTAAATTTTATTTTGATTGTGTGCTTTCTCAAGGACTGAAACTGTGCCTACAATACACCATTCACAGGGAGATACAGTGTACGCAGTCGTAGACGACAACTCTATAGGCAACAGAGAGTAGCTAAGTACTTTTTCTCTCTTTATTTTTTTGAAATAGGTGTAGATTTATACACAGTCTGCACCCCCCCCCCCTACAACAACAACAACCATGAGTTTGGTATGTGATTACTGCAGGGAGACGTCGGATATGGAGGATACAGGCCTAACTAATGCAACGTTTAGGAAGTTACTAACTGCCGTAAAGCATGATGGCTGTTGCTGGTATTGCTCTGGCTGCATAGTCAAGGTGAATGAAGCGATTGCAATCCATAAGGGAACGAGTTCTCTAGGGACGAAAATAGATGAAGCAGGAGCCCTGCTGGTTGACAAACTGGAGCAAGTTGGGAAAGAGATCCTTGCTAAGACTGAGGAAGTAGCTAATAGAATGGAGGTGGTTGCTAAGAGGAGTTATGCTGACGTATTAGGAGGGCCACGGGGGGTGGCGGAGAGTAATGCAGAATCAGTACAGGTTCTACAGCAGATTGGGACTTTGAAAAAGTGTGTCGAAGAAATGAAAATTAACGGACCTACTGTTAGGGGAGAGGAGGAACACCAGGAACGGCTCCAGCGCAGGAACAATGTAATAGTTTTTGGAGTCACCGAGAGCCAGGCGGAGGGAACTGTGAGTAAGGAAACACACGACAAGGTGCTGTTTCAAAATATTTGCACAGAGGTTCTGAAGATTCCAGCAACCCCTCAGGATGTGAGGAGGCTGGGACAAAAGCAGGGGGCTAAGCCTCGCCCCCTCAGGATCACACTAGGGAGTGAGGAGGAGAAATGGCAAGTTATTCGGCAGGCAAAAAACTTAGCAAGGAGCGAGGCATTTCGGGATGTATTTATTCACCCAGACCGCACGGTAATGCAGAGGGAACAGCACAAGAAGCTCCTGCAGGACTTGAAGCAGAAGAGGGAGGAGTCGAGGAGGAACGGGGACAGGTGTACATGGGTTATACTCAGGGGGAGGGTAGTGGAAACAAGTGTGCCGACACAGGGCCAGGGGGCAGCAGTGCACCCTCCACCCACTCAACCCCCCACCCGGGAGGCGGCACCAGCTCAGCCTACCGGACAGGAGGGAACGAGCGCCGTGTAAACAATGACATTTCTAACCACACCCTGCAAAATACAGTGTACTTAGCAAATGCTGCAGCTTCTGAGAATGTGGGTGGAGCGGGTTTATTACTAAGAGCAGAGACGTTACCGAGAACAAATTCTGGCTTGAATGTCATGTACACTAATACCGACACGTTCCTTGATAAGAGAGAGGAGTTTGAAACACTACTAAGAGTACACCAACCAGATATTGTAGGAGTTGTAGAACTGTTGTACAAGAACAGGAGAATCGACCCAGAGGAATGTGAGTTCAGTATTGCTGGATATGACTCATTTACGAACCTAACTCAAGAATCCTGCAGGAAGGGTGTGGTTATCTACGCTAGGCAAGACCTTAGAGCCAGCCAGGCGAGGGTACAGGGAGAGGATGTTTTTGAAGAGTCCAAGTGGTGTAAAATTAAATTAAAGGGAGGGGACTTACTTATCGTCGGGTGTATCTACAGATCCCCAAACTGTGGCCCACTAAATCAAAGGAACTTAAGAACCTTAATAAACAATGCGGCGATGCTCAACCCCAGCCACCTCCTTATCATGGGGGACTTTAACTATGGCGACATCGACTGGAGAAACGAGTCAACCCCGAATGACTTGAATAATCCTGCTACTCTTTTTGTAGAAACTCTGAGAGATAATTTTCTGTTCCAACATGTGAGAGACCCGACACATTACAGAGGGGAACAAACACCCAAGCCACTTGACCTCATCATAACAAACGAGGAGGGTATGGTGGCCAAACTGGAACACCTTGCCCCAGTTGGCACCAGTCACCATACAGTGTTGTCATTCAGATTTAACCGTTACCTAGTTCAAGATAAGGCCAGGCCAAGGTGCAAATATTACAAGGGAAATTACAATGGGATGAGGGAAGAGATGAGGGGTATCAACTGGCCTGACTTATTAAGGTACAAGAACGCAGACACTACGCTGAATATCATAACTAGTAAAATGACCCATTTGATCGATAAATATATACCCAAGACCAAACACAGTGCTTCTAGGAATACGAGGGGATCCCTACACATGAACCATGCGGCGGTCGACAAAATTAAGAAGAAAACCCAGAAATTCAAGACGTGGGTTGGGTCAAACGATGAGCAAGACAGGAGGATGTATGCAAGAGCCAGAAACCAAGCAAAGATAGAGTGTAGGAGGGCTGAAAAGGAGTTCCAGAGGCTGGTTGCACGCGAGGTCAAGTCAAACCCAAAGGCGTTTTACCGCTATGCAAAGTCGAAATTGAAAACGCGAGTAGGAGTATCAGACCTGAGGCTTGAAGATGGCAGTTACGCAGATTCTGACCAGGATAAAGCTGAGGCATTGAACAGCTTCTTTTCCTCAGTGTTCACAAGAGAGGATGCAACTAACCTTCCTGCGTTTGAGGACAGACGGTTCGACACAGCACTGACCCACATTGTGTTCACAGAAGAGGGTATTAGAAATAAACTGTCCAGGCTAAAGGTCCATAAGAGTCCCGGTGCAGGGTGCATCCTAGAGTGCTAAGAGAGCTGTGCAACGAGCTTGCAGAGCCCCTGAAGCTCCTGTTTTGTAAATGCCTGGATGAACAAATGGTCCCCAGTGAATGGAAAGTGGCTTATGTGAGCCCTATCTTCAAGAAGGGCGATAGTCACTCCACGAACAACTATAGACCAGTGAGCCTGACCAGCATAATATGTAAAGTACTTGAGAGTATTATCAGAGATGCCGCGATGGAACATCTACTACGAAACAACCCTGTAAAAGATTGCCAACACGGTTTTATGCCGGGGAGCTCTTGCTTAACACAATTGCTCAATGTATTGGATATTTGGACCCATATTCTGGAACAGGGTGGTAATATCGACAATATTTACCTAGATTTTGCCAAGGCTTTCGACAGTGTACCCCACGAAAAGCTGAAAATCAATCTGGAAGGGTACGGAATTCGGGGAAATGTCCTAGCGTGGATAGAAGACTTTCTACATGACCGCAAGCAGTGTGTGGTGATTAAGGGCACGAAATCGTCATCTGTACCTGTAACAAGTGGGGTACCACAGGGCAGTGTATTGGGCCCGCTGTTGTTTGTTTGTTTCATAAATGATCATGCCTGACGTTGTACACTCCTCCATACAAATGTTTGCCGATGATGGCAAGTTATTTCGGGAAATTAAGAACCAAGCGGACTGTGAGGAGCTGTAGAAGGACCTCTGTGGGCTCCAGGAATGGTCGAAGAAATGGCTGCTGAGATTCAATGTCACGAAGTGTAAGAGGATGCACCTGGGGCGTACCAACGGTAAGGAGGCGTATCATATGTCCCAACGGGATGAAGAAAAAGCACTAGTTGAGACTGTGTGTGAGAAGGACAATGAGCTGAAGTTCTCGGGCCATTGTGAGAAGAAGGTAAATCAAGCAAATAAATTATTGGGTCTTATAAGAAGGTCGTTCAGATATCTAGATGGTCCGTCCCTCGTGACGATCTTCAGGTGTGAAGTGGTTCCCCATCTGGAGTACTGTCACCCCATCTGGTCCCCGAGATATGCTAGGGACTGTCAGTTGGTTGAAAATGTTCAAAGGAGGGCCACCAGACTGGTGCCTGCACTTCGGCACCTCAGTTACCCTGAGAGATTGGAGCGCCTGAACTTGCATAGCTTATACTACAGACGGGCAAGGGGGGACCTAGTTGAGGTGTATAAGCATCTCAGGGGGCACTACTCAGTTGAGCGTCCTTACTTGGAGCTGGCGGACGCTCGCCCCACAAGGGGTCACAGCTCAAGATTGAAGAAGCCGCAAGTCCAGAAAACCGTGAGGGCAAACTTTTTCGGAGTGAGGGTTGTAAACTCTTGGAACAATCTACCAGAGAGTGTTGTGACGGCACCGAGTGTGATCTCTTTCAAGAGAAGACTTGACCAACACTGGAGCGGGTTCAGGTACATTCAGGAGCCGGTGCATGCCCAGTATTTGCCAACAGTGCGTGACAGAGACGTGACCGATCGCCCGGGCGGCTAGCGAGCCGATCTTTTGGTGAAGAATGTAAATGAAAAGAGACGTGACCGATCGCCCAAGCGGCTAACAAGCCGATCAGTGGCGAAGAGGATAAAAGTAAAAGTAAAAATATCTTCCCAGGTGGTAGTATCTCCCTGTTTGGTAGCTGCCTTAAAATTTTAGTAATATTACTTTGATACAACATGATAAATTAGACACACAATGAAAATAAACAAACAAAAGTTATTTACCAAGACCTTCTCTCTGAGAACAGAGGGGAGATGAGACGGCTATTTATAGCCCGTCTTTGTGTAGGAAGTCGACCACACTAAATAATTCATTTAAAATTTATATTTTTTACATAGAATATTCAGTACATGACTGCGATTATAAAATATTGTGAATATACACTGTATGTACGGTATATATATATATATATATATATATATATATATATATATATATATATATATATATATATATATATATATATATATATATATATATACAGTTGTACCCCACTTAACGCGGTCAATTGAACCCAGAGGGTCCCGCGTTAAGTGAACAACAGAACATATGGGATTAATTCCAATAGAAACCGGCCTGACCCCCAAACTCCACTTTTTGAAGGCACATACCTATGTTGTAGTAAAAATAACATCTTAATTTTATGATGGTACATGCACACAATTAATACTTAAGAGAAATAGAGAAATACAGTCGCCAAGTTAATGTCCATTCAAATAATGGACTCAACTCCCTCCCCCTCTCACACTACACAGCCGGCTAACAGATGGTCGGTCGGTCCCTCCCTCCCCCCCCACCACCCCCCACCAACCGTTCCAAGGAGATGTGTGGGATAACCTCAAACTAAAGTTAGGAAAATATAATTGACATTGCTGGATTCCTTGTAAGACCAGGAATATTTTGAATATAAATGTCATATATTTTGGACAAAAGATAACATAGTTACCTAGAGAAAAATTTTTATCCAAAAATTGTAAGTTTAAAGCAAAATATATGATGTTTATATTCAAAATGATCACCAAATTATAAGAATTCCAGCAATGTAAATTATATTCTGACCGGGTAATTTGTATGAATTTTATGAGCTAAAACAAATATCTTCAGTTAATAAAAAAATAATAATCTTCACGACACTATCTGTCAATCAAAGTACCCCACCTTGCCTCCCCCCCTCTTCCAACCGCGGTCAGTCCCAACCCTCCCCCCCACCCCCCACCAATCCTCCCTTCCAGAGTTTTTAACATTTAGTAATAAATAATACCTCAGATTAAAGTTAGGATAATATAATTGACATTGCTGGATTCCTTGTAAGATCAGGAATATTTTGAATATAAATGTCATTTATTTTGGACAAAAGATACCATAGTTACCTAGAGAAAAATTTTTATCTAAAAATTGTAAGTTTAAAGCAAAATATATGATGTTTATATTCAAAATGATCACCAAATTATAAGAATTCCAGCAATGTAAATTATATTCTGACCGGGTAATTTGTATGAATTTTATGAGCTAAAACAAATATCTTCAGTTAATAAAAAAAAAATAATTCTTCACAGGGTAACAGATGGTCGGTTGGTCCCTCCCTCCCCCCACCAACCGTCCCAAGGAGATGTGTGGGATAACCACTAAATTTTAATAAATAATACCTCAAACTAAAGTTAGGATAATATAATTGACATTGCTGGATTCCTTGTAAGACCAGGAATATTTTGAATATAAATGTCGTATATTTTGGACAAAAGATACCATAGTTACCTAGAGAAAAATTTTTATCTAAAAATTGTAAGTTTAAAGCAAAATATATGATGTTTATATTCAAAATGATCACCAAATTATAAGAATTCCAGCAATGTAAATTATATTCTGGCCTGGTAATTTGTATGAATTTTATGAGCTAAAACAGGCAGTCAGGCAGGGTGGCGGGTGGGGCAAATCTAAAAATAGCGTCTCGGACACTCATCGCGTATATGTAGAAAAAATCCGCGTTAAGTGAAAGTTCAGCTTTGGCAAGGCACAGCGTATATGCGAAAACGCGTTAAGTGAAACCGCGTTAGGCGGGGTAAAACTGTATATATATATATATATATATATATATATATATATATATATATATATATATATATATATATATATATATATATATATATAGATATATATATATAGATATATATATATATATATATATATATATATATATATATATATATCTATATATATATATATATATATATATATATATATATATATATATATATGTATATGTATATGTATATATATATATATATATATATATATATATATATATATATATATATATATATATATATTTCATGTAGATCCACAATGAAAACGTGGATAAGATCAATCTTGATAAAATCACACGGGAAAAGGGAAACAACGGATCACCTTAGCTTTCGTCTTTATTCAAGACATCTTCAGAGGCAACTGGATTACATGGACAGAGAGAGGCTTAAATATACAGGGTGACCTTAAAAACATGAGGTCAGGTCATAATGATGTCATCCACTAATCCCCACACCAACACACACGTAGAGGAGCTAAAGAAAAGGGGGTGACGTGACTAGTCAGGTTAGGTCAAAAATAAGGGACCCACTAAATAATTACCATACATCTAGATCAAAGGTTTTCAAAGCATTTTTAACCTTGGGCCACTGACAAATAAATTTATGTAACATATCAGTTTCGAACTGACCATCACTAAGGTTTATTGATTTTAATTCCTTAATCAAACTAGCTTCAACCAGAAGTCTTTCTGTGACACAAGATAATTTTAATACTTCTAAATACTTCCCATTGCTTGGGAAAAAAGGGCAAACACATAAAGGGAATATATATTTGCTTTCACACAAGTTAGCTGTCTCATTGTGTAAGCGGGAGGAGGCTGGAGGTTTGCTAGGGAATCCGCGGAGGTGGCATCTGCGTTGCTATGGTGAACCAGGAAGTATATGCAAATGACGACTGTTAAACATTCATTTGCCTTTATTTACGGGTTTTGCAATAATGAACAGTATATTTTGTTGTAAATTATTTATTGGTATTATTTTTATTTATTCCTCGTAATTACCAGTACAATACTGTATATATTATTTTAAGAAAACTATGGTTGGAGGAGGAAATCCACACACAAGGTTCCTAAATACTCCCGGCAGAAAAGGGGGGGTGCCTCATATACAGTTTAGTTTTCATTTATGCGGTCAGTTGAACCATTGGAGGTCCGCGTAAATGAAATAACAGAACATATGGGATTAATTGAAATAGAAACTGGGCCAACCCCACAACTACACTTTTTCCTACACAATACGTACGTTGTAGTAAAAATAACATCTTAATTTTATGATGGTATGCACACACAATTAATATTTAAGGGAAATATCAATAATATTTGTTTTTTTAACACTTATATTAGTAGAAGAGATGGCTGGGCACATGGGGATGGGGAGTTGGTTCCGAGTCAGAGGGCAGATTATTGGCCCTCACCTGTATCAATTGAATCACTATCTACCTCAAAGTCCATATAGGTCCATATCCTCACTATCACTGAGTTGGGCCGGCTGTGGCGGGTGAAGAACTCGGTAATTTTTTGTTGACTGGGCGACCTTGTGCGCACCCTGCCCACGCCGCTTTCCGCATAAATGATGGAATGAACCGCGTAAATAAAAATTGTAGGTCTGGCAAGGTGCCGCATAAATGACTAAACGTGTAAACCAAATCCGTGTAAATTGAGACTATACTGTACGTATTTTATGTATTTTTTTATTGGGATTAGCCCACCCGGGGCAAAAATGTAATAATAATAATAATAATAATAATAATAATAATAATAATAATAATAATAATAATAATCCAGAGTAAATGAAATTTATTATACAAAATATAAAATTAAAAATAGAATAAAATATTCAAAATAATAATAATAATAAACCATAAATTAAAAAAAAAGATCAAAAGTAAGAATCAATATATTTATGTTGTGTTGTCATTAGTAAGAGAAACAATTGAGACCTGCAATTGTCTGTAAATGAGGCAGAAAGACAGATTAGCAACCTGGGACCTGGTCACAATTTTTGTGATGCCATATGGCAGCAGGGTCTACCATTAGACAATACATTATGCTTCCAATATCTTCCCAGGCGGTAGTACCTCCCTGTTTGGTAGCTGCCTACTACGTACTACCTATGGTGCTGACCATATAAAATATTAAAACCACATGTGTATTTGGTCCCCTTTCTGATGCATCAAGCCATATGGTGTTAGCCAATAAAAAAATTAAATATGTCATCCCCATAACAAACCGGTTAACCTTCAACCTAAAGTGATGACTTTTGCTTACCAACCCTTTTGTTTCTTAAGTGGTAAAGATTGTATTGGTAAGGTGAACTTTTGAAGTTGTTCCAGGCAACACTGTTGGGGTCCTGGGAAGAGTGATTTTAACATGTACATAGCAGGATGGAAATGCTGTACACTAAGATTAATATGTAAGCTGTTTACAGGTGATGAAGTGTGTGATAAAGGATTTCATGCTGATGGCGTAAATCATCGAGTGTTCAAGTCTTTAGAAGCCTTTAACCGGACTTCTTTGCCAAATGAAATGTTTACTGCACTTCGCTACTTTGAACATGAAAGAAATGACAAAGCACCTTTACATTGGGGAAAGGTTGGTTTATTTATTTGCTTTTTCTCTTTTTCTTAATTTTACGAGTTATATTGTACAGTACACTTGTTTTATCAATTTGTGACATTAATTGGCTGCATTTTCATGTGCTCATAAATTGCTTGATTAGTTTGATGAATATATGACTTTGTTAAAGGAATTCTTTTGATCATATATCCCCATATTTATTATTGAATTAATGTATTTTACAGTACAGTTGCACCCCACTTAACGCGGTCAATAGAACCCAGAGGGTCCCGCGCTAAGTGAAAACCGCGTTAAGTGAATAACAGAACATATGGGATTAATTCCAATAGAACCCAGCCCGACCCCCAAACTCCACTTTTTGACGACAAATAACTATGTTGTAGTAAAAATTCTATCTTAACTTTATGGTGGCATGAAAAACAAGTAATATAGAAGAGGTTAGGTTAGGAAAGATAAAGGGTAACATAGGAAAAATAAAGAATAGGTTAAAAAACGAAAATTTTTGAGGAACACTCACGGTAGTAGAAGAGATGGGTCGGCATACGGGGATGGAGGCTGGTTCCGAGGCAGAGGGCAGATTACTGCCCCTCAGGTGAATCACCATTACTAGGTGAATCACCATTACTAGGTGAATCAATATCACTGTCACTTACAGTTGTCAGGGCTTCCCTGACAAATCCCTCAAAATCAACTTCACTCTCACTATCACTGGCTTGGACTGGCTCCCTCCCTCCCTCCCTCCCTCCCTCCCCGGGGTAGTCACGTCATAATACTTTAAGCCAATTACAGCTAGCAGCAGAGGGGGGTAGGGCTGCATGGCCAATCACAGTCCGAGACGTCATATGACGTCAGTGATAACGCAACAAAGACACACACTGCGCAACCTTACCGCGCCGCTTGCCCAAGCGGAGGGAGGAGGAGGGAGAGGCAGGCAGGCAGGCAGGCGGGCGGGCGGGCGGGTGGCGCGTGGTCAAAATCTAAAAATAGCATCCGAGCCGGACACTCACCGCGTATATGATGAAAAATGCCGCGTTAAGTGAAAGTTCAGCTTTGGCAAGGCACCGCGTATATGCGAAAACGCGTTAAGTGAAAGCGCGTTAAGCGGGGTAAAACTGTACTACAAAATATAGTCCAAGTTCAGTTTTGTTAGTGGTGTCACAGTTTGTTGGCAGATTATACCCTGTTTAACCTTTAAACAGTGGCCTTGAAAAAAATGGGTGATGTGCACGTGCAAAATATATATTTTTGTTCAATCCAGAATGTGACGTCAGGCTTTATACCTAGGTATGTAAATGCCTGGCATTAACTCGCCAAACCAACATACAGGCAATTAAAACGTCTATTAATTACTTAAAAATATAATATTAGGAGGACACGTCACTACCTGGCATTTAATTGCAATTTTCAAAACCCCCTCCCGCACCCTCCATCACACACATTGCTACCATCATTTTCTTTTCTGGCGAATTTTTCTGTCTTAAAAAAGATGGTAAATTTTCTTATGAATTTATAAAAGAGGATGCAGAATAACAGTTTACCATGCATATTTTGATTATGCAGGTTAATCTCTATTGCGATAGATTTATGTTCCTAAAAACCCAATCGCATGTTGAAATATCGTAAATCAGGTTAATTATAAAATGGAGTTCAATGGGATAAGTTCCTGGCCAGTCAGACACCCATATGTATCACCGAAAAAAAAAAATACCATACTACTAACACTACAACACAATTAAACAACACTCACCACATCATAAAGAACAAGTCTGTTCATCATCACAGGATCCCTTCAGGACTAAGGGGACTCTTAAGGCAGAGTGGAGACAGCAACCTGAGTCCCACACAGACTTTGGGGAGTCTGAAGAGTGGGGACTGGGGGTGTAGCCTTAAAGATGTTGAGCAAAACACTTGATAGACGTTTTTAAAGTTACACTGTTCACTTCACAGTCACTAAAACAATAATAATGATGAGGACTCAATTCTTTTCTGAATGAGAGGCAGCAGTGGGTGAGAGGGAGGGAGAGGGACAGACCCCCCCAATAATAAGGTCAATTAGGGGAGCAAGGGTTGTTCTATCCCTCCCACACCATCAACTCCTAACCCTAGCAGACAATATCTGTTCTTATTGTGCTAGAGAGATGAATTTGATACCAGATTGATCATGAATAAATTCCCCTTGAAATATTTCCATTAAGATATCTGTAAATAAAATATTTTGACTCAATGTAATGATGGGATTCCATTCATTTATAAAAAAAAAGTTAAGTAATGTTGGTACCGGAGTCAATAAAATCAGTTTGAATTAAGTTAGGCACAAATTTTTTTTTTACCTAAATAATCCTAAATTGTATACCTAAAAATTTGGTTAAATAAATATACAGTATATTTTAAAAGCAAAAAATGTATATGATATGGGCATGAATTGAGCTGTATTACGCAAACTCCACTGTAAATGTTCAATACTCGTGTATCGGTAATACGTACTGTAAATGAAATAATTTATACCACTACTATACTGACCTGATCTGATGCACTGTCAGGTCACCCATTGTTGGGTTGGGGGATTAGTGGATCTCATGAACTAAAGATGTCTTGAGTAAAGCTGAAAGCTAAGGTGTTCCAGTGCCTCTATATTACTGAATGTGCAGTACAGTACAGTACAGTATAGTATACTAATTGTAATAAATTTTTGCATTTTTGATACTGTTTTAACACCATATTCTTGGCTGATTTGTTCTTGTGCAATAAAGTACAGCACTGCAGAACACAAATTGTACACGAAAAACAGCAGCTAGCGAGGGACCAACCTTCTACAATGGCAGCAGTATATGAACTAAGCGATCCAAACAGCTGGGCCACCCATGCGCCTGACATGTGGGGATGCATTGGAGCATAATGCATTGTCTTGAAACTCCCTAAAAATTCATTTCCAGGCCCAGAACGGAGTGATTTGGAGAGAGTTTCTGGAATTTTTCTCAGAATTTTCCAGAAAATGTGCCTGGTTTTCAACCTCAGAAAATAATTCACAAACCCAGAATGGAGAGAAATTATCCGGAAAAATTCTGAGTAAATTTCAATTCCAGTTACAGTAAAATCTCGATATGAGTGGATACGTTCCTTGGAGTCTGCTCGTATAGCGGAAACTTGTACTATAATGGAGAGAATAGTTCATGGGTTAAATAGGGATGAGTTCCTGAGCACCGAGTATGCCGATTCAAACACTGGAGAAGGGAGAGGGTGGCTGGGTGAGGACGGTAGGGATGTAGGGGAGGGTTGCGCGACCTGGCTGAGTGGCTCACAAACCCATCTCTGTGCATCTGGCTGGGAGGAGGACGGTATGGAGGTTGGGGAGGGGTGTGCGGCCTGGCTGAGTGGCTCTCAAACACATCTTTGTGTATCAACCACCAGGCAGGCTACTGGTCCAAGTATTGAGGCATTATGGTTGTTTTTCAACTCGTATTTTTGGGTAGATATACATACTCAACTTTCTTCATTTATTTTTACTCGTTTACGTGCACACTTCATCCTAAATACATATTGTGAAACAGTAAAAGAAATAATTGTACTAAGGGCAAACCTGTATGCAAATGTACAGCATGCCCTTAAAATTCCCGGGGGTTAGGTTCTCAAAATGGCTGCTAATATCTAAATCCGTGAATAACATTTGCTGACCGGGATACATTTTTACTTAAGTGCAAAGAAATGTATATTTCCTTTATGTGTTTGCCCTTAAGACATTTATTTCTTTTATCTGTATTGTATTTAATAATAATAATAATAATTACTGTTTTTTTCGGCTTGAAAGACGCACTTTTTATAAAAAAAAATACCTTGAAAATTACCATGCGTCTTCCACGACGCTAGTTGACAGTTGTAGCAGAGTTTTTCATAGGGTCAACTGAAATCAGCCCCTTACAAAGACTGTTATCTCATTACAGTACTTAACAATTACAAGTATTCTCTATACAGTACTATAAAACTATTGATTTAACTAATATTGTTGATACACTGTGAAAAAGTTAACAATAAACCCTTTTTGCTGTTCCGTTTGTTTACTAATGGCAGATGTTTGGCTAACTTTTGCTTTATTTACCCTACTTTTTGGGCGAATTACTACCTGTAATAAAGCATCATCTTAATAAACCAGGATTTGAAGATGAATAAAATGCCTTTGACTGTTTTACTGGACATGATATTTAGAGATTTACAGTTTTTTGTGATTTTTATTGTTTGCTTACCAAAAATTTTAATTCAACTGATTTTTACTAAGTTTTTTTTACTTTTATTTATTTTTTTTTTAAATAAAGATTTGTTGTTTTATTTAGACTTTGGTATACTTGTTTACATTTGCTTACCTTCTACTGTTGGAAAATATTTCCCGTCGTCATACTGATAAAAACTAGAGAAAGAATGTAAACACTACAGCCCGCTAGACTCAGAGGGGATCAGGTGTATAAAATGAGTGCCGTATTAAAGATTTCCACTTCTGAAACAGATTTTTTTTTTAATTGATGAAAATGACGACTGATAAGCAGTTCTAAGTGATGATATTCAAAGAGGTGTGTGTACTTGTGCCAAAAGGGATACCGTATATCTCGGCCTACAAGGCGACGGGGTGTATAAGACGGCCCCCAAAATTTCCATTTAAAAAGTAGCTTTTGAGCTCTATTCGCTGTATAAGACCGGTACCCCAAATGTGACACTTACCATTGGGAGCTTACTGACCCAGTAGTCCTTTACCAACCATCCCATTGACCAGTGCTGTTTACACATCCTTGGTTTTTTAAAATAAGGCCAATTCACTTCAAGTAATGGCATCAAATGTTACCGGTTGGTGTAGTGTAAACACTAGTGACTCGCTTAAAAGTCTGTTATTTAACTTGAACTAATGTCGGTGTCAAATACAATTGTTTCATTTACTTGAAATGGATTTACCGATTTATTTGTTTATTTATTTATTTATAACATACTGTAATATATTAAAAACACTGCAAGTATTTTCTTTAATTTATAAGCTTGCTTCAACCAGCTAGAGTACAGTGGTCCCTCGGTTAACGAACACAATCCGTTCCAGCAGGTTGTTCGTTAACCGAAAAATTCGTGAACCGAAACCATTGTTTCAATGGGTTTTTGGGTAATTGGTTCCAGCTCACCGAAAATTGACTAAATTCAACAAAAAGGTAGAAAAGTACACTTCGTTGTAGGAGTTCGTTCGTTATAGCATTCTCAATTTTATAGGTAAAACCGTTCGTTATAGGAATATTCGTAGTAGAATCCATTCGTTATAGCACACCCCACTGTATATATATATACATATACACAATCTTACTTTTAAAGCACTACTGTAATGTGATGAAGGTGATTAATTTTTATCTCGTGCAAAGTATATGACGGTTATATTCAAATTATTCGCTATCTTGCAAGGATTCCAGAAATGCAAGTTATATTCTTCTAACTTTAGTCTGAGATATTATATAAGATTTATATAAGATAAAAACTGTAAGCCTAAAACCCTGTCTGGGAGGGAGGGAGCGAGTGAGTGAGTGAGTGAGCGAGCGAGCGAGCGTGCGAGCAGGAGAAGAGGTGATATGTTTGACAGTTGGAGCTGAAGGTCTCATGTCTGTTTATTTAACAGTCCTTAAGTGACTAAGATTCTCTCATTTTAAAATGCCAGTGAAATGACCTGGGTGAATATAATTTACATTGCTGGGATTCTTGTAATATAGTGATTAATTTGAATATAAACAAACTATATTTTGCACTAGACATAGCAATTTTAGTACCGTAATCATTTAGTACATGTACAGTACTGGTTTGCACTTAAGTCATTTATTTCTTTTATGTTTCTTTTAGTATGGTGTGTGCATGTAAATGAATGAAAATAAATGAAGAAATTTATGTAAATCTACCCAAAAATACAGTTGAAAAACTTTACTTTACTAAAATGTACTAAACTAATGTACTAAAATTTTTATCGTATGCAATATATGTGACATTTCTATTCAAATTATTCACTGTCTTACAAGGAGTCCAGCAATGCAAATTATATTCTCCTAACTTTAGTCTGTGATATTATATAAGATAAAAACTTAAAGCCTACTGTATACCCACAAAACCCTTGCTGGGAGGGAGGGGGTAGCAGGGCCGGATTCAAGAGTAGGCAAAGTGGGCAGCTGCCCTGGGACCTCCACAATCTGGGGGCCTCCACATATTACAATATTTTATTTATTTGGATTATTTTTATTTTCATTCTTTAAAATTCATATTTATCTGTTCCATTACGTAAAACTATGTTCACCAAGAAGCATGATAGAAATTAGGCTAGCTACTCCTTGAAATTCGTGAATACCTGGTTTTCCTATGAACCGTATATTTTTAGTGAATGCTATTGTTTGTGTTGCTAATACTTGTAATGTATTTAGATTTCCACAAACATATATTGATTAAAAATGAACTACATGGAATAACGAAATTGAGATTTAAAAAACAAACAAATAAAATAATTTTTTCATTATCATTTCCATTAAGAATGCCATCAGGGCGCTGTGTTTGTTGACAGTCGGTCGGAGGGGGTTGGGTCGTGCAGTATCTGCACATCGGTTGTCATGTGTCTGTCGATTAAAGAGGAGACTTGTGCAGTTTACAGCATTCTTCACTTAATTTATTGAAGACGAAGATGATGAGAAAGGGAGGGCACATTGCCTTTACAAGCTGTTGTAGATACATTTCCAAATGTTGAAATAATGCTACGGATGTTCTTGGTGCTCATGGTCACAAATTGTTCTGGAGAACGTTCTTTCAGTAAAATGAAGTTTATTAAAAACAGACTTCATACTACAATGTGTCAAGATAGGCTCAGCCACCTGGCTTTGATGAGTATCGAATATGACATCCTCAGAGAGATTGACTTCGAAAAGTTGATCAAAAACTTTGCAGCGGCCAGGTCACGTAAAGTGCCTGGTTTCCTAAAAGATTTGACCTTTCCAGAGATGCATAAATTTGCATCTTGTAATTTGTTAGGGAGGCAAACAGATGTATCTGTGGAGTTCCAAAGCTCTTCACGAGACTCTTGAACTCCGATACCTTTAGGGACCATTCTGTTTCTGTCGATACTGGCCGGAGACGGGACAGCGCATCTGCCCAATTGTTTTGCACTCCCGGTATATAAGTTGCTTTGAGGTAAAGTATTTGTGTTGCACAAATACTGAAATTTTTTTCTGATAGTTGTAGAAGGGGCCAAGACCTTGTTGACCCTTGATGATTGAGACAAAAGACTGCCATTTTGTTGTCCATGGCAAACAGGATCGTCATATTTTGTAAATTTGGGTTTGCCGATAAAAAGAATAGGACCACTGCTAATTCTTTTATATTTATGTGTTTGTCCCAAAGGAAGTTGCTCCACTTTCCTTGATTGAATTTCCCTTTTGAAGAATGGTATCCCCATCCTGTTTTGGACGCATCCGTACAAACGACCAAACCTGTTTGAGGTGGAACCCAGGGAGAGGGACCGATTAGATTGTCCCAGTTTGTCCACCATAACAGATGATTCTTTATCTGAATAGGGAGAGAAGAAGCAACTTTTCTGTTTCTGCAAAGCAACTTCGAGCTCAGATGAGATAGTTGCTTTTTCCTTAACTTTCCCAATGAAACCACTATTGTGGCAAAATTCAACAGACCCTGAAGTTTTTCCCAATCGTGCCAAGAAACCTTGTGCTTTACACAAAAGGCTTCTACTTTGTTTATCAAATCTGTTACTTTTGTTCCTGGTAAACTGACTGACTGCTGATTTGTATCCCAGTGGAGGCCTAACCAATCCAACTTTTGATGTGGTATTAAATTTGATTTGACCTGGTTTATCTTTAAACCAAGGTTTTGAAATAGTACTAGTGTGCGTTGGGTCGCCCTTTAACAATCTTCGAAAGAGTTTCCCATTATCAGCCAATCGTCTATATAAGCAAAGGTTCTTATGCCCTCCTTTGCAAGGATCTTTCTGGGAATATTTGCCAGTTTTGTAAAGACTTTTGCTGCAATTGTCAGACCGAATGGCATCACTGTGAATTGATAACTTAATTCCCCTACTTTGAATACCAGAAATTTTCTGTACCTGGGAGCAACAGGAATGTGATAATAGGCATCTTCGAGATCCACTTTTGAGATCCAAGCATTGGGCTGAATTAGATGCCTCAGATGGTCGTAAGTGAGCATCTTGAAACTTCTTTTGGGAATAAAATTGTTTGGGATTGAAAGATCCAAAATCCACCTTAATTTGTCGCTGCCTTTCTTGGGGACTGGGAAGAGGCGAGACATGAAACATTTCTCTGACTGCAACGGTTCTATGACACCTCTGTTTAGTAGTTGACTTAAAAATTTTGTAAGTAATGGGGTTGTTTTTTTACCCTTCTTAGGAAATGCTAGGGGAGGGCGCCTCAACCAAGTCCATGTGAGACCCCCTTTGATTGTCTTGTAAGCCCATATGGAAGAAGTCCATCTGTTCTCCCAACCCCCTAGACGACCCAGCTGTCTGGCTTCATTGGAAGGGGGAAGTTGCTGAGGTGGTGGAATAAGGTCTCCTTCCATTTCTAAACAAACGGCCACCTCTATTACTTCTTTGGTTATTTCCTCCTCTAAAATTTCCCCTAGGTTTACAACTGACCTGGGCAGCTGGTCCTGTTCCCCTGTAAAACCATCCTCTCCTAGGTTTCCGAAAGGTCTGAGGACTCCTGGGGACATTAATATTAATAGTATTCTCCAAAGATGATTATAATTAATCAATGATTGCTCACCAAACAAAGCAGGAGAAAGAGGAGAAGAACGTATCAACAAATAAGCGCTACCACTTGAAGCATTATTTGTTGCTTGTTTCCTTAGCTGTAACCATGCGATAGTTTGCACTTGACAAAAATTTTAGTAATCATTTTGTACATTATTTTGATTACATGTACAGTACAGCTTTCCCCTTAGGACAGTGTGTGCATGCAAATGAGTTTCAATAAATGAATAAAGTTACATATATCGAGCCAAAAATAATAGTTGAAAAACTTTATGTAGACAGATCTTGGATGGCTATATTTTAGATGACCAATAATTTTAATATAAAAAATGGACAAATGTTAAAGAGCACAATTTTATTGATATTTACTCCACATGAAACGAATGTAAACATAGATCAGATTACTGAATTGGCAGACTAGCCCATCAGCTGATCAGCTGATGTTCACAACAAAACGTGTTTGTCGTAAGGATCTCGTTAATCAAAGTTTTGTTCATTAACCGAATTGGAGATCCTTATGGGAGGTAATTCTTTAACCGAAATTTCGATAATCGAACCGTTCGTTAACCAAGGGACCACTGTGTAGTGGAAACTATGGGGTGTTTGTACTCAAATTAATACTGTCTTACAAGAATTCTAGCATTGTAAATTACATTCTGCCTAGTCAATTCAGTGACATTTTATAAGCAAAAAACTTAAACTCCCTGTGTATGACAGATAAATATGAACCAGGTAATCTTTGCTGTCTGGGTATCAACACCTCACCCCCTGCCCCATCCCCTCAGCCAGGGTGAAGTTAGTTTTAGGCTGGAATCCTTGCAAAATAGCAAATAATTTGAGTATAAACATAACATAAAATTTTTGGTCCTTTAGTCTATTACATTTGAGTACAAAGTGAGTACAGTAATATGTTGCTCAAAATTATGGCTTTCTCATTGGAAAAAGTCTGGAGTATAACTAACCCTAATGGTCACCATACTCGCATATCGTATCATCGAACAATATCGTTCATATAGCGAATATAAGGGAAAATTCCTTAACCTCGTATCATCGAATTCTCGTATAAAGATTGATAGTATAATGAGATGCCCCTGTACTGGAAAGTTCCGCCTAAGAGGGATTCTGGCTAATGGAGATATTACTATACGTATAAACCCTTTTTTATACAGTGGTCCCTTGGTTAACAAACACAATTCGTTCCTCAAGGTTGTTCGTTAACCGACACCATTGTTTCAATGGAATTTTGGGTAATTGGTTCCAGCTCACCAAAAATTACATACAAAGTAAAAAAAAAAAAATGCAGTAAAGTACACTTATTTATTTTGAGGTGTGTATGTAGAAGGCTCTTGGTTGATGATGATGATGATGGGAATTAGAAATGGAGGTGGAGGAGAAGGGAGAAGGGAAGGAAATGGGTGTGGAAAAGAAATCACCTCATTGTTCATGCCGTCATTTCACCCATAAAATTTTAGGTTCACTAGGTGTAATTCAAGATTATTTTCTTTAAATCAACACTGCACTGCACTAAATATTGGCAATATGTAAAATAAATTTCAGGATGACCAATAATTGTACAGTCATGCGCCGGTTAACGTCCGACCGAACAACATCCGATCGCATATACGTCCGTAAAAAAAAAAACCCACGTGACGCCTGCTGGACCACCACTCCACGACCCCCTGACGGAGACACGATGGTCCTCCCCATACTGGTCAGATGTTATGTGTTAAAGGAATATGCTTCCTTACTTAGGCTTTTCTAAGCATTTGCCTACAGGTGAAATGTTAACCTACATCTATTGAGGATAAAATCTTTCACTTACAAATTGACAATAACACATTTGCTGTAATCAGACATATCTACAGTAGTTGCCTCAACAATTGCAAGTTGCAATTGGGGTTGCAATTTCAAATTCTGTGGCATTACTAAAAATAGTAAAGTTTCTGGTGCACTCTAAGATTAAGAGAGAAAACGGAGAACTCAGGCGTCCTGATGTGAAAGAAAACAGACTCGTATGTCGGGGGACCAAATAAAAAAAGCATAGCTACATGTTTTGTGGACTATAGTATTATGGTACAGTGGTACCAAGTGACAGCACTAGGATCCCGCTTCCTCTATCAAGGAATAAACAATTAAAATTTAAATTGAAAAAAAAAAAAACATTCAAATAAATTACTATCTTACAAGAATCCCTCCAATGTAAGTTATATTCGCCCAGGTCGTTTGGGTGGAAAATTATGAGAAGAGCTTAGTCAATCTTAAGTAATGATAAATAAACACGCAGGCAGGCCTTCAGCGCCAACTGTCCAATCTTATCTCAAATAAATAAACAAACAAATGCCAGACATTCTGTCACCTCACCTACCCCCCCCCCCTCTTTCCACCACCCTCGTGTTCAAGATAAAAGATTGGTGATTTCTTTATGTTTATTTTATATAATATCTCAGACTAAAGTTAGGATAATATAATTTGCATTGCTGAAATCCTTGCAAGACAGAGATTAATTTGAATATAAACGTCATATATTTTGCTCAAGATATAAAAAATGTAGTACATTAGTGTACAATACTGTAGTACATTTTATAAAAAGTTTTTCAACTGTATTTTTGGGTAGATTTACATAGATTTCTTAGTGCAAAACCGGAGTGCACATGTACTAATTTGATTACGGTACTAAAATTGTTTTGTCTAGTGCAAATTATAGCATGTTTATATTCAAATTAATCAACATGTTACAAGAATCCCAGCTATGTTAATTCTATTCACCCAGGTCATATCACTGGCATTTTAAAATGAGAGAAGCTTAGAAGGACTGTTAAATAAACACACAGAGACCTTTGCCTCAAACTTATCACCTTAACCCCCCCCCCACCAGCCAGGCTTTTAGGCTTACAGTTTTTATCTTATATAATATCTCAAACTAAAGTTAGGAGATTATAATTTGCATTGCTGGAATCCTTGCAAGACAGCCAATAGTTTGAATATAAATGTCATATATTTTGCTCAAGAGATAAAAATTGTTTTACATTAGTGTACAGTAATGGAGTACATTTTATAAAAAAAGTTTTTCAACTGTATTTTTGGGTAGATTTACATAGATTTCTTAGTGCAAAGCTGGAGTGCACATGTACTAATTTGATTACGGTACTAAAATTGTTTTGTCTAGTGCAAATTATAGCATGTTTATATTCAAATTAATCAGTATGTTACAAGAATCCCAGCTATGTTAATTATATTCACCCAGGACATTTCACTGGCTTTTTATAAGAGAAAAGCTTAGTCACCTAAGAACTGATAAATATACACGCGTTAGACCTGGGCCTGTGCCAACTGTCAAACGTACTACCTCCCCTCCCCCCACGCCCCCTCGCTCGCTCCCACCTTCTCTCTGCCCCATCTGCTGGCGTTGCTGGAATCCTTGTAAAACAGTGAATAATTTTAATATAAACGTCATGTATTTTGCATGAGATAAAAATTAATCACCTGTATCACATTACAGTAGTGATTTAAGAGTTAAAGTGTGTATGTACGTATAAAGTATTCCACATACACGTAAGTATAAATAAAAAGTTTATGTGATGATCGGACAACGTCCATTTCGGTTAATGTCACGTTTCCAAGAACGTATCTAGGATGTTAACCGACGCATGACTGTACTGGGAAAACGTAAAAATAGTTTTTGTTCAAGAGAGCCACAAACAAGATGTTACCTCCACTGACCAGAGATACAAACTGACGCCTTGGTGGGTGAGTCAAGTGGCTGATTGGTGCACCAAAAACTACTTTCCTGTAATCCAATTATGTTAAATAAGTGTTAAAATGACTTAAAATTCTAATATCAAGCTTGGGAAATTATTGAATAGTACAACCTTCTTGATATTTACTCAAATGGGAAAGAATTTAAGCCCTAGAACCGATTACTGTATTGGCGGACTAATATTCCAGCTGGTGAGCAAGCGAAAACATGTTGACGTGATTTCGTAAGAATTTCGTTAACCAAATTTTTGTTCGTTAACCGAATTGAAGATTCTTATGGAATGTAATTCGTTAACTGAAATTTTGTTAACCGAGGGATCACTGTACTAAGGTAACCTACACACAACTTTAGAGTTTGACAAGTGATAGTGGGCCCATCATGCCCGGTGGCGAGTCCGGTGGTACAGTTTACCGAGGCATGAAAGTTCAAACACTCGAAGCTGCGAAACAACCACGTCCGGCTGATAGCGTACAGCGACATCGTTTTCCAGATGGTCGTGGTTGTTATAATCATGGTCGTGGTTGTTATAATCATGGTCATAGTTGTTATAATCATGGTCGTGGTTGTTATAATCATGGTCGTGGTTGATATAATCATGGTCGGGGTTGTTATAATCATGGTCGGGGTTGTTATAATCAAGTTCGTGGTTGTTATAATCATGGTTGTGGTTGTTATAATCATGGTCGCAGTTGTTATAATCATGGTCGGGGTTGTTATAATGAAGGTCGTGGTTGTTATAATCATGGTTGTGGTTATGATCATGGTCGTGGTTATGATCATGGTCGTGGTTATGATCATGGTCGTGGTTATGATCATGGTCGTGGTTGTTATAATCATGGTCGTGGTTGTTATAATCATGGTCGTGGTCGTTATAATTATGGTCGTGGTCGTTATAATCATGGTCGTGGTTATAATCATGGTCGCGTGTCGTTATAATCATGGTCGTAGTTATAATCATGGTCGTGGTCGTTATAATCATGGTCGTGGTTGTTATAATCATGGTCGTGGTTGTTATAATCATGGTCGTGGTTGTTATAATCATGGTCGTGGTCGTTATAATTATGGTTGTGGTTGTTATAATTATGGTCGTGGTTGTTATAATCATGGTCGGGGATGTTATAATCATGGTCGTGGTTGTTATAATCATGGTCGTTATAATCATTGTCGTGGTTATGATCATGGTTGTGGTTGTTATAATCATGGTCGTGGTTGTTATAATCATGGTCGTGGTTATGGTCGTGGTTGTTATAATCATGGTCCTGGTTGCTATAATCATGGTCCTGGTTGTTATAATCAAGGTCGTGGTTGTTATAATCAAGGTCGTGGTTGTTATAATCATGGTCGTGGTTGTTATAATCATGGTCATGGTTATAATCATGGTCGTGGTTATAATCATGGTCGTGGTTGTTATAATCATGGTCATGGTTATAATCATGGTCGGGGTTATAATCAAGGTTGTCGCTGTTATAATCATGGTGGGTTATAATCATGGTCGTGGTTATAATGGTCGTGGTCGTTATAATCATGGTTGTGGTTATAATCATGGTCGTGGTTGTTATAATCATGGTCGTGGTTATAATCATGGTTGTGGTTGTTATAATCATGGTCGTGGTAGTTATAATCATTGTCGTGGTTATGATCATGGTTGT
Source organism: Homarus americanus (assembly GCF_018991925.1). Taxonomy (NCBI): domain Eukaryota; kingdom Metazoa; phylum Arthropoda; class Malacostraca; order Decapoda; family Nephropidae; genus Homarus; species Homarus americanus. The sequence goes on from NW_024739528.1 coordinate 46,642, forward strand.
GGTTGTTATAATCATGGTTGTAGTTGTTATAATCATGGTCGGGGTTGTTATAATCATGGTCGTGGTTGTTATAATCATGGTTGTGGTTATGATCATGGTCGTGGTTATGATCATGGTCGTGGTTGTTATAATCATGGTCGTGGTTATGATCATGGTTGTGGTTGTTATAATCATGGTCGTGGTTGTTATAATCATGGTCGTTTATGATCATGGTCGTGGTTGTTATAATCATGGTCGTGGTTGTTATAATCATGGTCGTGGTTGGCTATAATCATAGTCGTGGTTATAATCATGGTTGTGGTTGTTATAATCATGGTTGTGGTTGTTATAATCATGGTGGTGGGTGATATAATCATAGTTGTGGTTATAATTATGGTCGTGCTAGTTATAATCATGGTCGTGCTTGTTATAATCATGGTCGTGGTTATGATCATGGTCGTGGTTGTTATAATCATGGCCGTGGTTATAAGCATGGTCGTGGTTATAATCATGGTCCTGGTTGTTATAATGATGGTCCTAGTTATTATAAGCATGGTCTTGGTTGTTATAATCATGGTCGTGGTTGTTATAATCATGGTCGTGGTTATGATCATGGTCGTGGTTGTTATAATCACGGTCATGGTTGTTATAATCATGGTTGTGGTTGTTATAATCATGGTTGTGGTTGTTATAATCATTGTCATGGTTGTTATAATCATGGTCGTGGTCGTTATAATTATGGTCGTGGTTATAATCATGGTCGTGGTCGTTATAATTATGGTCGTGGTCGTTATAATTATGGTCGTTATAATTATGGTCATGGTTGTTATAATTATGGTCATGATTGTTATAATCATGGTCGTGGTTGTTATAATCATGGTAGTGGTTGTTATAATCATGGTCGTGGTTGTTGTAATCATGGTCGTGGTTGTTATAATCATGGTCGTGGTTGTTATAATCATGGTCGTGGTTGTTATAATTATGGTCGTGGTTGTTATAATCATGGTCGTGGTCGTTATAATCATGGTCGTGGTCGTTATAATCATGGTCGTGGTCGTGGTTGTTATTATCATGGTCGTGGTTATAATCATGCGGTCGTGGTTGTTATAATCATGGTCGGGGTTGTTATAATCATGGTCGGGGTTGTTATAATCATGGTCGTGGTTATAATCATGGTTGTTATAATCATGGTCGTGGTTGTTATAATCATGGTCGTGGTTGTTATAATCATGGTCGTGGTTGTTATAATCATGGTCGTAGTTGTTATAATCATAGTTGGGGTTATAATCAAGGTCGTGGTTGTTATAATCATGGTCGTGGTTTTTATAATCATGGTTTATGATCATGGTCGTGGCTGTTATAATCATGGTCGTGGTTGTTATAATCATGGTCGTGGTTATGATCATGGTTGTGGTTATAATCATGGTCGTGGGTGATATAATCATAGTTGTGGTTGTTATAATTATGGTCGTGCTAGTTATAATCATGGTCGTGGTTGTTATAATTATGGTCGTGGTTGTTATAATCATGGTCTTGGTCGTTATAATCATGGTCGTGGTCGTTATAATCATGGTCGTGGTCGTTGTAATTATGGTCGTGGTTGTTATAATCATGGTCGTGGTTGTTATAATCATGGTCGTGGTTGTTATAATCATGGTGGGGTTGTTATAATCATGGTCGGGTTGTTATAATCATGGTCGTGGTTATAATCATGGTTGTTATAATCATGGTCGTGGGTTGTTATAATCATTCGTGGTTGTTATAATCATGTGCGTGGTTGTTATAATCATGGTCGTGGTTGTTATAATCATGGTCGTGGTTGTTATATAATCATGGTCGTAGTTATTATAATCATAGTTGGGGTTGTTATAATCAAGGTCGTGGGTTATAATCATGGTCGTGGTTTTATAATCATGGTCGTGGTTATGATCATGGTCATAGGTTGTTATAATCATGGTCGTGGTTGTTATAATCATGGTCGTGGTTATGATCATGGTTGTGGTTATAATCATGGTCGTGGGTGATATAATCATAGGTGTGGTTGTTATAATTATGGTCGTGCTAGTTATAATCATGGTCGTGGTTGTTATAATTATGGTCGTGGTTGTTATAATCATGGTCGTGGTCGTTATAATCATGGTCGTGGTCGTTATAATCATGGTCGTGGTCGTTATAATCATGGTCTTGGTCGTTGTAATTATGGTAGTTGTTATAATCATGGTCGTGGTTGTTATAATCATGGTCGTGGTTGTTATAATCATGGTCGTGGTTGTTATAATCATGGCTTCGTGTTGTTATAGTCATGGTCGGTGGTTGTTATAGTCATGGTCGTGGTTGTTATAATCATGGTCGTGGTCGTTATAATTATGGTCGTGGTCATTATAATTATGTTCATGGTTATTTATAATCATGGTCGTGGTTGTTATAATCATGGTCGAGTTGTTATAATCATGGTCGGGGTTGTTATAATCATGGTCGTGGTTATAATCATGGTCGTTATAATCATGGTCGTGGTTGTTATATTCATGGTCGTGGTTGTTATAATCATGGTCGTGGTTGTTATAATCATGTTCGTGGTTGTTATAATCAATGGTCGTGGTTGTTATAATCATGGTCGTAGTTGTTATAATTATGGTTTGATTGTTATAATCATGGTCGTGGTTGTTATAATCATGGTCTTGGTTATAATCATGGTCGTGGTTGTTATAATCATAAGGTCGTGGTCGTTATAATTATGGTCGTGGTTGTTATAATCGGTCGTGGTCGTTATAATTATGGTCATGGTTGTTATAATCATGGTCGTGGTTGTTATAATCATGGTCGTGGTTATAATCATGGTCGTGGTTGTTATAATCATGGTCACAGTTGTTATAATCACGGTCATGGTTGTTATAATCATGGTCGTGGTTGTTATAATCAAGGTCGTGGTTGTTATAATCATAATCATGGGTGTGATTTTTATATAATCATAGTTATGATCATGGTCGTGGTTATAATCATGGTTATGATCATAGTCGTGTATAAATCATGGTTACATGATCTGGTCATTGGTTATAGTCATGGTGGATTTATGATCATGGTCGTGGTTATAATCAAACTGGTTATGATCATAGTCGTGGTTATAATCATGGTTACGTCATGAATTCGTGGTTGTTATAATCATGGTCGTGGTTAAATTTTTAATCATGGTCATTAGTTGTTATAATCATGGTCGTGGTTGTTATAATCATCGTCGTGGTTTGTTATAATCCTGGTGGTAGTTTGATACATTCATGGTCCGGGGTTGTTATAATCAAGGTCGTGGTTGATATAATCATGGTTTGTGGTTGTTATAATCGCTGGTCGTGGCTGTTATAATCATGGTCGTGGTTGTTATAATCATGGTCATTGATTGTTATAATCATAGTCGTGAAGTTATAATCATGGTTGTGAATTGTTATAATCCTTGGTCGTGGTTGTTATAATCATGGTCCTGGATGTTATATCATAGTCGTGGTTTATTTATAATCAGGTCGTGGTTGTTATAATCATGGTCGTGGTTATAATCATGAGTCGTGGTTATAATCATGGTCGTGGTTGTTATAATCATGAGTGCGTGGTTATTTACATAATCATGGTAAGTAGTTTACATTATAATCATGAAGGCCGTGGTTGTTATAATCATGGTCGTGGTTATGATCATGGTTGTAGTTGTTTATAATCATGGTCGTGGTTATAATCGTGGTCGTGGTTGTTATAATGGCTCATGAAATTCGTGGTTATGATCATGGTCGTGGTTGATATAATCCATAAGTCGTGGTTGTTATAATCATGGTCGTGGTTATTATGATCATGAGGTTGTGGTTGTTATAATCACATGGTCGTGGTTGTTACTTAGTATGGTCGTGGTTATAATCCTTGGTCGTGGTTGGTGTAATCTTTGGTTGGTTACATTATAATCGTAGTGGGTGCAAATTATAATCATGGTCGTGGTTGTTATAATCATGGTCCTGGATGTTATAATCATGGTCGTGGTTGTTATAATCAAGGTCGTGGTTGTTATAATCATGGTCGTGGTTATAATCATGGTCATGGTTATTATAATCATAGTCGTGGTTATAATCATGGTCGTGGTTATAATCATGGTCCTAGATGTTATAATCATGAAGGCCGTGGTTGTTATAATCAGGTCGTGGAGTTGTTATAATCATGGTCGTGGTTTTAATCATGGTCATGGTTATAATCGTAGTCGTGGTCGTTATAATCCTTAGTTATTGGTTAATTTATAATCATGGTCGTGAATTGTTATAATCATGGTCGTGATTTATAATCCTTTGGTATAATTGTTATAATCATGGTCGTGGTTATAATCATGGTTGTAGTTGTTATAATCATGGTCGCAGTTGTTATAATCATAATTAGGAGTTGTTATAATCAATGTCATTAGTTGCTATAATCATGATAACTTCTGGTTTTTATAATCATGGTCGTGGTTATGATCATGAATTAAGTAGTTGTTATAATCCTTGGTCCTGGTTGTTATAATCATGGTCCTGGTTGTTTTAATCATTGTCTGGTTGTTATAATGCATGGTTGTGGTTGTTATAATCATGGTTGTGGTTGTTATAATCATTGTCGTGGTTGTTTATAATCATGGTCGTGGTCGTTATAATTATAGAGGTTATAATCTCATGGTCGTGGTCGTTATAATTATGGTCGTGGTCGTTATAATTATGGTCGTTATAATTATAATTCATGGTTATTATAATTATACGGTCATGGTTATTATAAGCATGGTCTTGGAAGTTGTTATAATCATGGTCGTGGTTGTTGCCAATTATGGTCGTGTAGATTTTTAATCATGGTCGTGGTCGATTATAATCATGGTAGTGGTCGTTTGTAATTATGGTCGTGGTTGTTATAATCATGAATGCGTGGTTGTTATAATCATGGTCGTGAAGTTTGTTATAATCATGGTCGTGATTTATTATAGTCATGGTCGTGGTTGTTATAATCATGGTCTGGTTGTTATAATCATGGTCTTTTCACCAGTTATTGCTCTGGCGAATGGCGAAGTTTGTTATAATCATGGTCGTGATTTGTTATAATTATGGTCGTGGTTATAATCACATGGTCGTGGTCGTTATAATCATGGTAGTGGTCATTTGTAATTATGGTTGTGGTTGTTATAATCATGAATTAGTGGTTGTTACTCTCTATGTGGTTGTTATAATCTCGCGTGGTTGTTATAATCATGGTCGTGGTTGTTATAACCATGGTCGTGGTTGTTATAGTCGCGGTCGGGTTGTTATAGTCATGGTCGTGGTTGTTATAGTCATGGTCGTGGTTGTTATAATCATGGTCGTGGTCGTTATAATTATGGTCGTGGTCGTTATAATTATGGTCATGGTCGTTATAATTATGGTCGTGGTTGTTATAATCATGGTCGTGGTTGTTATAATCATGGTCGGGGTTGTTATAATCATGGTCGGGTTGTTATAATCATGGTCGGGTTGTTATAATCATGGTCGTTATAATCATGGTCGTTATAACTGGCGTCGGTTGTTATAACTGGCGGTCGTGGTTGTTATAATCATGGTCGTGTTATAATCATGGTCGTGGTTGTTATAATCATGGTCGTGGTTGTTATAATCATGGTCGTAGTTATAATCATAGTTGGGGTTGTTATAATCAAGGTCGTGGTTGTTATAATCATGGTCGTCGGTTGTTAATCATGGTCGTGGTTGTTATAACTCGCGGTCGTGGTTGTTATAATCACGGTCGTGGTTATGATCCTGGTTGTGGTTGCTATAATCATGGTCGTGATTGTTATAATCATGGTCGTGGTTATGATCATGGTCGTGGTTGTTATAACAGCGGTCGTGGTCGTTATATTTATGGTCGGGTTAAGCGGTAATCGGTCGGTTGTTATAATTATGGTTGTGGTTGTTATAATCATGGTCGTGTTATAATCATGATATTGGTTATAATCATGGTCGTGGTTGTTATAATCATGGTCGTGGTCGTTATAATTATGGTCGGTTGTTATAATCATGGTCGTGGTCGTTATAATTACGGTCACGGTTGTTATAATCATGGTCGTGGTTGTTATAACCGCGGTCGTCGGTTATAATCATGGTCGGTTGTTATAATCATGGTCGCAGTTGTTATAACTGGCGGTCGCGGTTGTTATAATCGGCGGTCGTGGTTGTTTTAATCAAGGTCGTGGTTGTTATAACTGGCGGGCGTGTTATAATCATATAGATCAGGTCGTGTTTATAATCATGGTTATGAGATGGTCGTGCTATAACTGGCGGTTATGATCATGGTCGTAGTTATAATCGCGGTTATGATCATGGTCGTGGTTATAACTCGCGGTTATGACTGCGGTCGTGGTTATAATCGCTTGCATGATCATGGTCGTGGTTATAATCATGGTTATGACTGGCGGTCGTGGTTGTTATAACCGCGGTCGTGGTTTTATAATCATGGTCGTGGTTGTTATAATCATCGTCGTGGTTGTTATAACTGGCGGTCGGGTTGTTATAACTGGCGGTCGGAGTTGTTATAATCAAGATCGTATATATAATCATGGTTGTGGTTGTTATGTAACTGGCGGTCGTGGTTGTTATAACACGGTCGCGGTTGTTATAATCATGGTCGTGGTTGTTATAATCATGGTCGTGGTTATAATCATGGTCGGGTTACGATCATGGCCTGGTTGCTATAATCATGGTCGGTTGTTATAATCATGGTCGTGGCTATGATCATGGTCGTGGTTATATAATCATGGTCGGTTGTTATAATCATGGTCGTGGTTGTTATGATCATGGCTGTGGTTATAATCATGGTCGGTTGTTATAATCATGGTCGTGCCATTATAATCTCGGTCGTGCTGATTATAATCATGGTCGGGTTGTATAATTGGTCCCGGATGTTATAATCATGGTCGTGGTTGTTATAATCAAGGTCGTGGTTGTTATAATCATGGTCGGGTTATAATCATGGTCGGTTGTTATAATCATGGTCGTGGTTGTTATAATCATGTCGTGGCTGGTATAATCATGGTCGTGGTTGTTATAACTGCGGTCGTGGTTAAGGATCATGGTTGTGGTTGTTATAATCATGGTCGTGGTTGTTATAATCATGGTCGTGGTTGTTATAATTGGTCGGTTATGATCATGGTCGGTTGTTATAATCATGGTCGGTAGTTATAATCATGGTCGTGGTTGTTATGACTACGGTTGTGGCTGTTATAATCATGGTCGTGGTTGTTAAATCATGGTCCGGATGTTATAATCATGGTCGGTTGTTATAATCAAGGTCGTGGTTGTTATAATCATGGTCGGGTTATAACTGGCGGTCATGGTTGTTATAATCATCGTGGTTATAATCATGGTCGTGGTTATAATCATGGTCCTGGATGTTATAATCATGGTCGTGGTTGTTATAATTAAGGTCGTGGTTGTTATAATCATGGTCGTGGTTGTTATAATCATGATCGTGGTTATAATCATGGTTGTGGTCGTTATAATCATGGTTTGCGTTGTTATAATCATGGTTGTAGTTGTTATAATCATGGTCGTGGTTTAGTTATAATCATGGTCGTGGTTATATTCATGGTTTGGTTGTTATAATCATGGTCGTGGTTATATCATGGTTGTGGTTGTTATAATCATGGTCGCAGTTGTTATAATCATGGTCGGGGTTGTTATAATCAATGTCGTGCTTGCTATAATCATGGTCTTGGTTTTATATTCATTTTGCGTGGTTATGATCATGGTCGTGGTTGTTTACATCATGGTCTGGTTTTTATAATCATGGTCCTGGTTGTTTAATCATTGTCTGGTTGTTATAATCATGGTCCTGGTTGTTATCAGTCGTGGTGTTGTTATAATCATGCGTGGTTATGATCATGGTCGTGGCTATGATCATGGTCGTGGATGTTATAATCATGGTCGTGGTTGTTATAATCATGGTCGTGGTTATGATCATGGTGTGGTTATGATCATGGTCGTGGTTATGATCATGGTCGTGGTTGTTATAATCATGGTCGTGGTTGTTATAATCATGGTCGTGGTTGTTATAGTCATGGTTGTGGTTGTTATAATCATGGTCGTGGTTGTTATAATC